>NW_027467015.1:970000-1100000 GCF_046128005.1 Genypterus blacodes | reverse complement strand
TCATTCTCATAACCTTCACCCCTTCTCTCATTCTCATAAGCTTCACCCCTTCTCTCATTCTCATAACCTTCACCCCTTCTCTCATTCTCATAAGCTTCACCCCTTCTCTCATTCTCATAACCTTCACCCCTTCTCTCATTCTCATAACCTTCACCCCTTCCCTCATTCTCATAAGCTTCACCCCTTCTCTCATTCTCATAAGCTTCACCCCTTCTCTCATTCTCATAACCTTCACCCCTTCTCTCATTCTCATAAGCTTCACCCCTTCTCTCATTCTCTCACTTATTTATTCCCCCCGCCCCCCCTTCCTCTCGTCTGTCTCGTGCTGTTTGTACCTTGAATCATAGACACTCTGGTGGGACGCAGCTCTATTTCAATTTGTGCTCCAGTGTCCCAAAATATACAACCATAGAGTTTCAAAATGATGTCCAGAGAGTCAAGAAATCCATCAGAAATGCATTAATAATCAAATACAATTACTGCAATGTATTAAATCTGGCCAAATATGCTAAATAATCCATTAATTAAACTGATGAATATCTAACTAAACGTTTGTGTATGGAGAATATTTGTTTTCTCATTGTGGGTGGCGTTAATATAAATGTGTTGGTAAGAAGAAGTAGTCGTATTAAGAAATCACTTTTGGAGGCAAACATATGTCACAAGGTTCTGTACAATCTAATCAGATCATCTGCTCAGAGGAGAAACCATGTAGCTGTGAAGTTTAGAGTACATAAACGTACACTGATGATATCATCATGTTGGGTCACACATGGGAGCTCCAGAGCAATTATGTCTGTGTCAAATGATCTGTCGTTCACTCTTTATCTAAAACAGCTGATTAGTTCTCCTACCTTGGCAGCCATGACCATGGAGGAGCCTCCTCTGATACCCAGGATGGGAATGAGTGTCTGGGCGGAGATGAAGTCCAGGATCTGAGCGATGGCCTCCTGGTCCGTGTCGTCACCGAACACGACGCCCTGCAGCGAGTTCCTCGTCATCTGGCCGCAGATCCGGTTTATGATGCTCTTGGGGTCGGTCTCGTTCATGGTGACCACCTCGACTTTGGGAGGATAAGGGATGTGGAGGAAGTCCTCTTTCTCCAGTCCGGCGCCCAGCGCGACTTCACTAGAGTTGCCCACCAAGATGACAGCGATGCTGAGCGAGTTGATCAGTTTGGGGTTGATCGGGGGGATTGGGGGCGAGCCAGGAGGATAGTGAGGGGGCGGCACGACCCCTCTCTGACTGGTGCCACCCTTCTGACCACCTTGTCCCCCTTGAACACCTCCTCCGGGCCCTGTGGCAGGACCTCCGCCCCGGCGGGACTCGCAGACGGGAAAGAGGAGGACGAAGAGGAGGAGCAGAGAGAAGGACAAGGAGAGGAAGGGCAGGGTCGGCCGAGGTCTTGGATAGAGATGAGGGGTCGAGTGGTCTGGAGGGGGGCAGGAAGAGGAAGGGGAGACGGATCGCTTGTCCTGAAGATGGGAGGGAGAGAGGTGGAGGCTGACAAGCATTGTGGAGGAGTGTAGATGCAGACCCTGGAGGGAGGAAGAGCATCATCAGCATAACACACACACCACAGAATCCACCGTAACTCAAACATAATGATGACATCATGGCGTTTAAGTTAACAAACCTAACCCTATCCTTACCCTAAAAAAAGCAAAAAGTTGAAGTTGTAAATGTAAAAACTTCTAGGCTCTTATTGTGTATCAAACCGCACACAATGTGAGCATCAAGCCACAACAACAGAGCCATTATGCTGAGCTGTGAGGCGCTCAGAGGAAGCCTGTGGCACACATCAAAGACAATGGAGGAGGAGATGGTGAAGTGTGTGTGTGTGTGTGTGTGTGTGTGTGTGTGTGTGTGTGTGTGTGTGTGTGTGTATGCGTGCGTGTCGGGTGCGTGCGCGTGCGTGTGTGTGTTCTGAGAGACAATGGGTGCATTCTGACAGATTGACAGCCTCACAGCTTCATGGACTGGCTGCTGCTACGCTGCCAGGCTAAGTGACCATTAGACACTGAGACCTGGCTTGACTGATGCTCACTCGCTCTCTCTCTCTCTACCCTTTTGCTCACCCCAGGTCTCCGAAGTCAACCGCACACCTATGACTTTACCATTACACCGCCATTATTTCCTATTAACAGCTTAACACAGAGAACACTGGAGAAACGTGATGGTGGAAGAAAAGGGGGAGAGAGAGAGAGAGAGAGAGAGAGAGAGAGAGAGAGAGAGAGAGAGAGAGAGAGAGAGAGAGAGAGAAAGGGGCGTGGATGTGAGCAGAGGGAGGCGACAGGCAGCCAGAAACACAATTAGTCACGGCCTGATGAAAGAGAAGTGTGTGTGTGTGTGTGTGTGTGTGTGTGTGTGTGTGTGTGTGGGCATATTTCCTGCAAAGATAAAGTCGTGGAATCTTAAAGTTCACGCTCATGTTCTAAGCTTCAGAGAGCGACAAACGCAGGACTCCTTCCTCTTCACTCACTCAACACCTTGGCTGATCTTTTATTTAGCAAGCACTCCGTGCCTGGGTGTGAGTGCGCGTGTGTGGAGTCAGTCGATCAGCGCCTAAAAAGAAACCCTCCAAAGAAACCCAAGGAGGCGACAGAGTGTGTGAGAGGAAATGTGATCTCGGGCTAAAAACAGTTTGTCTAAACGGTCTAATTAGCAGAGGTTTGTCAGCCTTAATTGCAGGTGCACATGCTAATTGTAAACGATCTAAATCCTCCGCGAGGACGCCACAGAGGAGCAGAGGGAAGGAGGAGGAGGAAGAGGAGGAGGAGGAGGAAGAGAGTGGGAGGAAGGCAGCCTGGTGAAGAGGAGAGGAGAGAGAGAAGAGTGGGGCGAGGGAGAGAATAAATAGAGACATACACAAAAGAGATGGAGGTGGAGGAAGGAACAGCAATAAGAAACCAAGAGGAAGGAAGGAGGAAGAGCGAGGGAGGGAGGGAGGGAGGTGTGTGTGTCGGGGGGGGGACAGCACAGTAGAAAGATGAAAAGAGAACATGATTAGCACAGGATGATAAAAGAGGAGGCAAGGGTGGAGGGGAGGTTAAGTAAAGCAGAAAAGAGGCAGAAAGGAAGAATAATTGAAGAGGAAAGGAACGCACAGAGAAAAAGGTGGAGGAATAGGTGGAGGAAGAGGAGGAGGAAGAGGAGAAGAGAGAAAGTCTCAAATACATACAGAGTGTGACAGTAAAGCAGGGAGCGCGGACCCACACAGTGTGTGTGTGTGTGTGTTCCTGTGTAACAGCAGAGCTTGGTTTCCATAGTAACGTTTCAAATATGCCTCCACACACAGCATCCTGATGGACGGGAGGATACACACAACTCACACACACACTCTCACGCAGAGCGCGGCGCAGCAGCGTACGTGCCCTCTGCTAATAACACACAATCTGAGCCACTGTGTCAAAAACGTAAACAACACACACACATACACACACACACACAAACACACACACACACACACACACACACACACACACACACACACACACACACACACACAGGATGCGCAATAACTATTCCATTGTGTGTGTGTGTGTGTGTGTGTGTGTTTTATAGTGGCTACTAGCAAACAAACACAACTGCAGTGACATTTGTGCCAATCAGACCTGCGGAGCATTAATGGTGGCTAATTAATCAGTTTTGAATGGAGGCGTCTGAAGTGGGTCGTTTACTCGCAGCATAATAGAATAGAAGTGAAACCATTCTGCGCCTCGTCAACAAATCTAAGTTGACATGTGAGTTTCTGTTGCTCTGGAGTGGCCATTAGCGGCTGTTACACACAGATTACTAAAGCATTTACAGTGCTGGTTAGAGGCCACGTATGAAAATCCATGTTACATTCACACACACACACACACACACACACACACACACACACACACACACACACACACACCTATAAACAAACCTCTCACACACACAAACCAATTTCAGTAGTAATATTGCACACACATACTGGTAAAAGCTAACATGAATCACTAAGTGAGACCATACTGAGGTGATTGTAGTGTGTGTGTGTGTGTGTGTGTGTGTGAGATATTATTACACACACACTATAATCACACATACTCACTTCCAATCTGCCAATAAAGACTCTACGCGATCAATCGAGCCATGAACCGTGCGCCTGTCAGCTCCCGTAGTAATGAGTGCTGCTGAGAGTGTGTGTGTGTGTGTAAACCTGTGATGAATATGTGCTTGTCCTGAGTGTTGTGTGAGGATTGCGGCGTGTGTGTGTGTGTGTGTGTGTGTGTCAGAGATCCAAGAGAGCGGAATTATCACTGAGAATGAGGCGAAATTGAACCTGGCACCCCACTTTAAACACACGTTGGGCCGCTAACATCAGTGCCCCCTAGCGCCTGAGGGGAGGGGGGTTGTCCAGGCAAGGCATTGTGGGTAACACAAGCTGACAGGCATGTCTATTAAGGAGCCCATTTACATTCAGTGTGTGGTCAGTCACAGGTGAGCGTGGTGCTTTAGTCCATTTCACTAAACACACACTGCATCAGGCAGCAAATAACAGCAATGTGTGTGTGTGTGTGTGTGTGTGTGTGTGTGTCTGTGTGTGTGTGTGTGTGTGTGTGTGTGTGTGTGTCCATGAACTGCATGGAGCATTTTTGTGGTGCAGATTTAAGTCGAGAAGCAAAATCGATGAAAACTGAGACATTTTTTCCACAAGCAACCCCCCAGAGACGGCACATTTACATTCACTGTCACAGCTTCTATACATCATCATTAATTCAGAAGCTTTGCCGCGTAGAATCCGTCGTTGCGGTTCAAAATCACGACGACACAATTTTGTTCAAAGAGTAAACAAGGCAAAAAAGAAGAATAACCAAAAACCCTGACGCTATTATCTCTATTATGGAGCCATTTCACATCATCCCAGGTTGAAGAGGCGTGTGTGTGTGTGTGTGTGTGTGCTGTTTACAATCAACATCTATCATCTGTGTGAAAGGAGGCTTTTAAAAACGCCCTCTCACCTCTGCAGCGCCGCCGCTCTGCTCGTCAGGCGTGTTTGTGATTAGAGGGCCGCCGGTGACAAACTGGAGCAGCTGCTTATCAGATCTGTGTCAGGAGTGACCTGTGAATTCACCAGGGAGACGGCTGGGAAATAGAATTAACTTCAGCCCACTTCCTGCCGCCATTTTTCCTCTACTGACTCACAACAACACACGCTGGGCTCGACGGAGTTCAGATTAAGTGAGGACATAGGATTTCTCTCTCTCTGGAATGTTCTCAGAGTGTGTGTGTTGTGTTGGGTCTGGAGCCCGTGATGTGAGCTCCCTGTGACTCTGGCCCACACAAACAAACCCCACTTGGGCTCGTAACTGCGGCGAGCTGTCAACCCGCCTTTGCCGCTTTTGGGTCGTTCCTTTGGATCGGAACGACTTCCGATCCGACGTGTCAGTCAGAGCCGTGTGACACTGTGGTGTTCAGTCAGGTAATCAGACCTCGTGCTGAGATAATGAGTCGCCTGCAGGGGTGAGAGGAGCCAGCACGCATTCTATTTACATCCACTGTAATTATTCAATTCATTCCCTCAATGCCAACTGTCAATGGGAACGTTTGAGTGAAAACCACGATCATGTATCTGTTTTGGGATCAAATTTGGGATCGGAGTAACGTCAGAAACGACAGCATGAACACACAAAGTCCTGTTGAATCTCCTGGATGCTTGACTTGTAGTTAGAAATAGGAAAGAAGAGAGAGAGAGAAGGACAGAGAGAGAGAGGAAGAGCGAGAGAGAGGGAGAGAGAGAGAGAGAGGGAGAGAGACAGAGAGAGAGACAGAGAGAGAGAGAGGGTGACGTAGAGGCAGAGGGACAGAGTAAGAGAGAGAGAGAGAGAGAGAGAGAGAGAGAGAGAGAGAGAGAGAGAGGGTGACGTAGAGGCAGAGGGACAGAGTAAGAGAGAGAGAGGAAGGACAGAGGGAGAGAGAGGAAGGAGGGAAAGAGAGAGAAAGAGACTGAGAGACTGAGTAAGAGAGACAGAGACAGAGGAAGGACGGAGGGAGAGAGAGAAAGAGAGAAGGAAGGGAGGGAGGGAGCGAGAGAGAGACAGAGTGAGACAGAGAGAGGAAGCGAGAGAGAGGAAAGAGGGAGGGAAAGAGAGGGAAAGAGAGAGAGAGGGAGAGAGAGACAGAGAGAGACAGAGAGAGCGAGACAGAGAGAGCGAGAGAGACAGAGAGAGACAGAGAGAGCGAGAGAGACAGAGAGAGCGAGAGAGACAGAGACAGAGACAGAGAGAGAAAGAGAGAGAGAGAGAGAGAGAGAGAGAGAGAGAGAGAGAGAGAGAGAGAAAGAGAGAGAGATGCTGATACATGAAGTGGCAGACACACACAGTAAATGAAGGTGGACATTATTCAAAATATTCCAACACTGAATGAAATTTTAACACGAAGAACAATAAACAACAGATTAACTTTTTGTCCAAAATACGGTGAGGTGAACTATTTAGGAATCAATTCAGTCCAATCTTGACACTGAGCCACACGGAGGCATTTTGAATGATATCAAAACGTGTCGTAGCACCAGAGAACTGACAGGCCTCCCAGCATGCTCTGGGGCAACAGACACTCAGGACATTTAAGTTTAATTTGTGTGTGTGTTCCCACATCGTTATCTGTGTGTTTTTGTTCCTGGCGTTTCCTCATTATGTTCACATTCAGCACTTTACTGTTTTGCTGTGCTGTAATTTCGGAGTTGTACTTGTGATTAGGATTCTTTAGTTTGCAGGCAAAGCCCAGCAGGTAAAGAAATGCACTGATGTACTTTGTAGTTGTGTCGTTGATGTTTGCCATTGATTTCACTGTAATTAAGCCAATCAATCTATAATTCAGACCTCATGTAAACACTTTAATATGACTGAAACAGGCACAGATGGAAGTTTGTTTACCAGTGACAGACAGATGGTGTGTAAATGTCTCAGAGAGTGTGAGGCTAGTTTTACTCTAACATATACAGTATGTTAGGTATACATGGAGAACGCTGGAATCCTTAACATTCCCTCCATGTAAACAGCTCGAGTGCACTCACGCTTGGATGGAGTGCAAGTCATCGCAAAGCATCACACGTATGCCGTCCGTCCGCATATCTCCTTCTCATGCATCTGTATCTAATCATCCGCTATCTCGCTCAGTCTTATCGGAAGTCCAGGATGTTAGGAGAGCCACTCGTCCGTTGAAGAGGGTCTTGGGGTGTTTGATTAAGTGCAGTTAAGTTCGACGGAGCGTCCTCCTCTTAGAAGGAGACGCGTCGCACATCTGTACGTCACACTGAAGCCGCCTCGCCTCACTTAGCTACTCGATACGATCTCCTCATCACAGAGACTAAACTGAGGCGCACACGCATGACCGCGCAAGCTCATTACAAACCTTACATACATACAGAAAAGACACACACACACACACACACACACACACACACACACATACTCAGAGATCCATAGGGGCTGAGGGAGGCGCGGGGTGGAGACAGGGTCCCCCTATCCCCTGGGGTCTTCATTACCTCATTGAAACCGTTTATTCCACCGAGGTCACCGAGATCTCCTGCTCTGGACTTAATTTAGCAGCAAAGTGACGTGTCCCTCTCTGCAGCGGTAAGAGGGGCCTTCAGGGCCTTCAGGGTCTGGACCACCACTGTCTCCTAACCATAAGCTCTATGTGACCTATCTCCGTATATCTTATATTAATGTGCATATAGACACAAGAGCCCGAGGCAGACACTACTGGTTCCCAATGTGGTTTTAAGGCCCTATACACACTTTATCACCCACATGACATCTTATCTGAGACAGGAAACGGCTTATCTGCAAGATATTCAATTCAATTTTAAGGAACAGGATGTAAAGAGGAAGTTTTCCAATGTAAAAGTAGCGACACAGCAGGAAAAATGTGGAACTTTTGCAATGCTGTGATGTGGAAAACGGAAAGAATGACCCAATTATGCTGCTGTGCACACTGAGTGAAAACAGTCAAAGGTATCGGTGCCGTCTCTTTAACTCCCACTCTGTCCTGATTGGCCCGTTACATTAGTAAAGTGTAATGTTGTCATTAATACATTATTATTAGCTTTATTTTGATGGTGAAGAGGCTTTGGTACTGACAAATGCTGGCAAATCCCAAATATGGCATTTTCAACAACAGCACGCACACGCACACGCACACGCACACGCACACGCACACACACACACACACACACACACACACACACACACCCCATCACCCTTGTTGCAGCTTCAAAGTTCACACAAATCACATCCATAATCCAATTCCATATAGTTTTCTTGGCCTTTAGAATATCACAAAACGCATTACTTCTAGCAACAGTGTGTTTAGAGCGTGCTTCAGATCTGCTCTGGGCTTTTTGTAGTGCCGCTCCTGTCCAGCAGTTGTGGCGTAGACTCACATGGCAGGTCTGTTCAAACAACATGGTGGCCCTGACGCCAACCAACGGATGTTTGGACTCGTTCTGCTTCCAAAAAGAGAAAAGGACGCGATGGAGTCTGACAGACGTTTGAGGATTTATCAGATCATGTGCAACTTTGGTATTTTTCAATGGACTCACACTCTGTCGTTGTAAGTTTAACGTGTGTTTTGTATCAGTGACTTCCAGAATTTACCGGAGTTGAACTGGAATGGGGACATCTGTATCGATATCCGTCCCTGGTTGGCGCTGCAGGACACGTTGGAATCTGTCGCCTCATTGCCCACAAGCCATTCAGCTGATGGAGGACAGAGCTGGCGGCTGGAGCATCGGGGAACCAAAGGGCATTTTCATGTCTTTGTATTCTTTCTCCCTCTCCCCTTTTCTATCCTGTTTTATGGTGTGTGTGTGCCAGGAAATCAATTGGCCGAACTGCGACAGTGAACGCTAAGTGCTTGTGATCATTTCTGCTCAGAGACGACAAAGCAAACGTCCGGATTAGCAGCAAAAATGAAGCAAATATTAAAAGGGAGAGGGGGAGAGAGAGAGAGGGAGAGGGAGAGAGAGAGAGAGAGAGAGTGAGAGAGAGCGAGGGAGAGAGAGAGAGAGAGAGGGCGGAGACTCTGTCAGCTGGTTAAGCTTCCTCTCAACTCGGCTTTCGTTCTGGCGTCTTCTGATGTCTTTCGTTCTATGCAGGTATTTGAGCGTTTTGTGCGCTGATGTCGTTTGTGTAAAGATGCTGCAGCAACACGTTCATGCACACTGAGCGAAATTAACTGAATGAAGTGAAAAAGGCGCTCTGAGGAGGTCTTGATCAGGGCTGGACGAACGACTCGACACTCCAGATGAAGATGCTCCTTGGGCCTCCGCTCATCAAGCCTCTCTGAGTTCTGAATCATCATCATCATCATCAGATCATAACGTCTTCAGACTCATGTGGCGGCCCCTGATTCAGATCCTCCAGAGGAAAGCTCACCCCAAACCGAGCCCCCTTAGTCTTCAAGATCTCCGTCTCTTCTTCGTCCGTACATCTGGTCTCGCTTACGATCCCAGTCGGCTGATTTCTTTACGATTATTCCTGCGTTACGGTGCTGACAACTTTCATTCAAGCTGAAGCGGCAACTTTGGTTTCCCACACAAGAAATCACAGTAACATAATCCTCCTCCGCTTAGGCCTGGAGAACACACACACACACACACACGGTCCACACACACACACACACACACACACACACACACACACACACACACAGCTGCCATTCACAACCTCACACATCCTCTCTTTGTCCAATTTACCCCCTGGGACGTTTGTTCTGCCTTCCGTCTCTGCTTCTGTCTCACTGATCACTTCTTCTCCTGCTTCATTACTAGCTGCCGACAAATGAACTTGGTCTCCCACTGTGCATGACTTGTCCCTTCATATTTGCATCTGCGTGCACACGAGGGGAGATTTCTTCCTCACTTCCTCCTCTTCCTCCTCCTCCTCCTCTTCCAAACCCCACACCTAATCAATCGGCAAGCCTCGTGCAAGAAGCATCAAAAGTGAGACATCATTGGAGCATTGAACTCCTTCCCGTAATCCCTGAATGTCAGGAGGGAGGATGGGCGGAGGAATCCTGTCGCCTGCGGCAGGAGGGGTCATGTTTTCATCAGCGTGGGTTTGTCAGCAGCTCTCTGTGGGGTTTTTGTAGATAGGCGGCACTTGACTGAAGGACACGTTGATTAGATTTTGAAGCAGATAAAAGCCACAGGAAGAGCGAGACGCAAATCGTAATGGAAGAGAAATCAGGCGAGTGATGGATCATCAACAGGCGGCGTTCAGCTCAGATGCAGGTATCGGCGGAGAGGGGAGGGGCGGGGCAGAGCTCACGTTCAGGCCTGGAGACGCATCAGTCTACCATCAACCTGACGCTAACACGATGCTGATTCTGTCGTGGAAAACTGTTTGGACGTATCTTCAACGTTTATTAGAAACACAGGAATCCAAAGCGGTCAGCCTTTGCTCTTCGCGAGTGAACCGGAACTCATTCACATTTACATTTGGCTCTTCATCCTCCCGCCGCCCTTCCTCTGCTCCTTTTTGAGGTCGAGCGTCATCAAATATTCCTCGACCTCATTCAAGCTATCAAACCCTCCGTGTCTCCCTCTCATCTCCGCACCTCCACCCTCCTCTCAGCCCACACGCCTTTTGTTCCGCTATCCGTCTGTCCTCTCTCTCTCTTTTTTTGGCGTGACACGAAAAGTGACAGTTTCTAATGAAATCTCTGCATGTGTCAGGGCCCAGATAGTCGGATGGTATCATTACCGCAGACGTACAGGCGGGAAAAGACGAAATCCGACGCTCCCGCTCTCATTTTGGCAACAATTGTTCTTGTTTTAATGAAGGGGAGAAGTAAGAGATGAAAGGGAGGGCGGTGGAGTTTGGGAGGATTGTGGGCAGAGGCGTCGCCGTGGCAGCACCGGGCCCCTTCTCTCTATTCTGAGGTCTTCGTCAGTCACACACACACACACACAGACGAGTTGAAAAAGAAAAGAGAGAGACAGACAGAGACAGAGAGAGAGCGAGGGAGAGACACAGAGAGAGACGAAGAGAGACGAAGAGAGACAAAGAGAGAGAGAGAGAGAGAGAGAGAGAGAGAGAGAGAGAGAGAGAGAGAGAGAGAGAGAGAGAGAGGGAGAGAGACAGAGCGAGACAGAGAGAGAGAGAGAGAGAGAGAGAGAGAGAGACACATCTGGAGTCATTTGTTGTCTTCTTCTTCACGTCTTCAGACAGAGACGGGCAGTAAACTGGTATTTCTCCTCTGGGAGTCGTTAGCGTCTCGGGCCAGGTGACTCCTCCCTCCACTCTGGAGCCACGCGAGGGTCGTTAGAGTCACACACAAGTCACCTGAGGGTCGTACGAGTCGTTACGGTCGACCGAGGAGATGTTGGCTTTCTAACAACCCGGACATGACGACTCCCAGCTGACCCCGAGGAGCCGACTGACCAGGAGAGCCAACGACTCCCAGGGCCCTTCAACACATCACCTGCAGGCAGCTTGGGACAGCAGCTACTGTCCCCCAAAAAAGACATGACTGAGACGGTGGACATCTTGCTTCTTCTTCTTCTTCTCCTCCTTCTTTGCTCTCTACATGTTGGTTTGGAGGAAGGATCACAGCTCATATCTGACCAGGACTTTCTGTTTGTCTAATCTACTTCATGCACTTTTCAAACTGTAAATCCTGCTGTCTGTCACATTCCATCCCCCGTTTAGGAAACAACACACACCAGCAGTCCTTCGTCTCTAAAGATGGACACACTGGGCTGATTTCCATGATGTGCATGTTTGAGGCTCATAGTGGAGGTCAGCAGATCAAAGCAGAGCTTCTCCATAGTGAGGTGCTACACCGTACCTCCGCCTGGGCCTCGCTGTCCTCACGCTGTCTGAGCTACATCTGTCCACAAAGCCTCCTCCTCCTCCTTCATCCACCGGATTTACTGCCGGGGTACCTGGATCGCTGCCTGCCTGTCTGCCTGCCTGCCTGTCTGCCCGTCTGCCCGTCTGCCTGCCTGCCTGTCTGTCTATCCATCCCGCACAGCTGTGTGTCCAGACGAGGCGCCACTGTCATGATTCAGGGTGAATTCAGTCGTTTTTTAGTGAAACATTGCGGGGATGAAGATGAAGGACGTGTGGAGTGCAGTCTGCGTAACATATGTGAGGGTAGTATGTCTGCTGCACAAACACACACACACACACACACACACACACACACACACACACACACACACACGTGCAAAGATCCATTTAGATTTGGATAGACGATGCGATGATGAAGATTCTGCCATCAATCAAATGCATCAAGCAAACTCAGAAATAAAATAAAGTCAATACAATATTAATGACAGAGGACAAATTCATTTAGAAGTTAGAAGAAATCACAGAATAGAAGGAACAAACATCAAACTAAACAGATTCAAACTGCAGCCGGACTCAAAACCTCAATCCTCCTTTAAATTGCTTTCTGCTTCATCTCTCGCCTTTTCTTGGCAACGTCATCTTTACCCGCCAATAACTACTTTAAACGTGCCGGAGCCACATTTCTTCTTCTTCTGTCCTCTGTCCCTGCGCTTATCAGTCAAACTGGAGAAGAAGAGCCCTCAGTCAGGCCTCACGCCGCCTGGACCCGTCTGGACAACTCTACGTTTCCATGAGCTTATTGTAGCCGATGTCTTATTAGCCCTTGTCTCCACGCTGAGAGTGTGTGTGTGTGTGTGTGTGTGTGTGTGTGTGTGTTTTCACTGGTTTCCCCCTTGTGTCACTGCTGCTCCAAACACACCACAAGTGCTCACAAGACAGGTCTTTCTTTGTGTGTGTGTGTGTGTGTGTGTGTGTGTGTGTGTGTGTGTGTGTGTGTGTGTGTAGGCCAAATCTGACCTGAAATTGTATTTTCCGGACTGTAAATTAGTGCCCGGGATGGAAATTTTTACCAATTTTCTATTTTCAGCCAATTATAATGACGTGACGTGCATGAACTTTGTCATAGAGCGCTGCAGCCCAGAGCGCCCCCCGCCGCCGCTGCTTGCTTTCTACTCGTTTCTACTCGCCGTGAAACATAAAGCCCCCAGATTCTCTCATTTGACAGAAACAAATCATGAGGCAGAATCCTCGCCGGCCTTTATTTCAAGAAGCACCAGATGTGTCTTCACAGATTACATGAGTATGCAGCGTGTAACATCTGCAGTATTTGGGCTCCAAATTTCCATTTCCAACAGTTTTTCCAATATCATCAATCAACATCTATTGAAGCGATGATTGAGGACAAACGCAGGGCTGAATAAATGGACAGTGAAGGGAAACGCCAACAAAAGCGCAGCGATGACTCAACACGGGAGATTATTCTGTTCTATTCTGTGTTAGGATGAAAGAAGTTCACCTGAAATTCACCTTCCCCACCCCCCCTAGGGGTCAGTTTCAGGATGTTCTCATGGTTTAAACCAAAACAAAGCCAAATGACACAAAGGTCTGTCCTACCTTGAACATTGGCAGCCCAGATCTCCTCTCTGCTCGTCAGAACTGGCATGATGGAGTGATCTGGGATTCAGCTCCTCCTCTCATAGCCTCGGATGGACGGATGGTAGACAGGTGAAGTCTTTGCAGGTGGAGGGGTGAGAGTGAGGGGTCCCTGGCAGAGGGGGGGGGGGGCGGTGGGTGGGGTGGGGCGGGGGTGTGAGGTGCTCGGGGTTTAAATCAGTAATAAGATATTGTACAGACTTTACAAGTGTTTGTGTGGGAAACTGGTCCGCAGTAATTATGCAAATCCCCCCTTCTTTTTTGGGGAATTGGCCACAAAGGCTAATCTACAGAGGAGCAGAGACGCTTTGGACCTCGGGCGTTAAAAGAACAAAAGTTCCCTCGATCGGCTCCAAATGTCAGCAAACTAAACACTTCGAACTTTAAGAAATGAGAGACGGAGCGCGATGAAGGGCCGGTCTGTCACTCGTCTGGTTTCCTTTGCCCCGGCTTCTCAGGCCTCTTTCCAGAAGCCTGCCAGTGTGTGAAAGCGGTTGCCGTGGAGACGAGCAACGTAGATGCTCTTCTTCTTCCTCCTTGTTCTTGTTCTTGTTCTTCTGCTGCTGCTGCTGCCCTCGCCTTCACTCCTTCCTCTGCCTCACCCAGCTGGTCATGATGGTCAGTTTGCTGGCCTCACTCTGTGCTCTCCTCTTCTTCAGTCTGTAGGGGGGAGAGAGAGAGAGAAGGAGGTGGTCAGAGGAGGAGAGCACGACTGTGGACAGGCGGGCGTCGGTGGGAGTGTTTATTGATACAGATCAGCTTCAGTTTGTTGGTGTCACATGTCACATGATTGTTTGTATAAGCAACAAAACTATTGATTATTCTTTTCTAATAATCTGGGACTTTAGTGTATAAAAATAGCAACTGGTCATCGATATGAATTTTTCAGAAACTTTTAGAATCTCCACCCAGGAATTTTTGGGGGCATTTTTACTTCAAAACGATCAAACATTTCTCCAGATCAAGGTCCTGATTGATCGATTTCAGGACCCATATGAGGTCACAGCACAACATCAGGCTGCTTTGGTTCAGTTCCTGTTCTCTGTGCTTAAGGAGATTGAGTTGCAGGCTGTTTCATCCTTCAAATCCACGAACGACTGCATTTCCTGTATTTTTGGTCTTTGGTGTATATTCCTCTTGTGCTCCGTCTCTGTTAAGTAGCAGAAGTAGTAGTAGAAGTGAAAGTGTGTGTGTGTGTGTTTATTTTCAGTATGTTGGGCATGCAGGTACCCAGAATTTAGCCGCAGGAAAAGTGTTTGAGGGAAATCTGCTGGTGTGGAGTCATAATCCTCCCTGGTAATGTGATGAATTATTCATGAGACAAAGTTTATTTACAAACTCTCCATCTTTCTTCTCCACTCCTTCACAGTCTAATTATCTCGCTTGTATTGAGACGACGCCGTTAGCTTGACGCCTGCGCCACGTGCCGCTCATCCTCAAACGACCCGGAGTGAGGACGCTTGGTGTGTTTGGCTCGGTGCGTCTCCTCTCTGGACACAGAATTTTACATTATTTAGACTGAATTATGCCAGAAAACTATTTTTGATAAAGCGCATGTTTTTTTAATCCAAATGTGGTCCACAGCCTCTTTGTGCCCTTCCTCCTCTTCCTCTCTCCTCTTCCTCCCTCCAGCTTCATCTACCATCACGTTGAGCCAAATCACGCCGACGTATAATCCTACGTTTCCTCTTTCTAATGAGCTCGGCTCCTCTTTTAAGCATAAATCCTTTATTAGAGTGAAACCAAAGACAGGAACACGCCCTCTTTAGGATCTCAACGCCCCCTTAAAAAAACACCCCTGAGTAACATTTAACATATTAATATTAATATCCGTTCGCAGCTTCAAATCTATTCAAGCTGCTGTGCACTGGCAGCTTTTTTCTGAATCATTCAGGCTGTTTGGGCTTAATATGGAATATTTAAGAACAATCTGTCCTCAGGCTCTTATTATACTTTAAACTTTAGATGTGAACCCCGGAAATGTCTCGCAATAGAAAGTAACAAGAAATGTATATAGTTTTTGTTTGTAAAATAATTTCCTGGCTGGTTCCTCAGAAGGAGAATCATCTCATTTACTCTGCAGGTCTGACTGCTCCTCCTCCTTTATTTGGCCTTCTATGTTCTTATTTTAGATCAACATAAATCCTCTTTACAGCTCGTTTGTAAGTGGCTGGAGCTTCCACATGCACACACCAGGGTTTGAGACACAGAACACCACAACGGACACAAGCTGCAGCTTTAACGGCCTGTAAATACTTTCTTTTTATTTTATAGTTTAAGGGGGATTACAGGTTGATCACTTGTTGCAGCTTGGCCACGCGTGGACAAAGCAGCAGAGTGTCACAAGTTATAATGTGCAACAATTGGTAAAGGAAGCTGATTTAAGAAGTTCACACTGCTAACGCTCATGTTGCAGCAGTGGGCCTCTGGCTGTGACATCATCATGGATGACATCATCATCAACAACAACAATATGAACCCCACTGCATCGCATATGGCAGCTCCAGTCCACAGCGTGAGGCTGCGGCCCACTTCAAAGCTGTATGAGTCATATTACACGCGTGATTCATTTGCACAGATCTGTTGCAGATCCATCCAGCGGGAGAAGAGGGGTCAGCGCGGCAAACCGTCATTATATCACATATACATGAGCTGAGGGGCGCATGTCAGCGCACTCACCGATCCAATCACCTGTACACTAACAAAGGGAGTCAGGTGAGAGATTCAACCAGTGGAAGCGGCTACTTTAGGCTTCTCTGAGCGAGACGTTTCTGATAAATCACAATCCAGGTCACACTTTCCAAAAACACAACATTGACATTCCACATAAGAACTGATGAGCTGACGCACAATAGTCACAGAGACAAGGAACGTAGTGAAAATGGATGAGCGTCAAAGGATTGTCCTGATAAACAAACAGTTAGTCACAGCAGGCGGCAGGATATATACAACTATCCTTCACACACAGACAGACAGACACACACACACACACACACACACACACACACACACACACACACACACACACACACACACACACACACACACACACACACACACACACACACACACACACAGATGTGCACTGGCACGCGCGTCTCTGGCATCACCTCATGTTCATGCATGTGCACACACTCGGGTGGCGGTAGAATTGAGTGCCATATTAATTCACTACTCACCTAATTAACTCTTTTCTGTAACGCATAATTTATAGACTGTGGACGAGATGTTTTACAGCGGAAGCAGAGTTGAGACACAAAAGCAAAGACGGAGCGAATGGAGCGCTCCTCTGTGTCCCTTCATGGTGACCTCCCACTCTCAGAACGATAAAGAAAGACGCAATTATGAATCCCCTTTATCAGTCCGTAAGAAAGTGGGGAGAGGAGACAACAACGCCTGCTAGAGGCCTACGCTACTGGGCCTAACGTGGCACCGCTCAGTTGGGCGCACAGGCGGTTTCAGGTAGACGTCCGTGGATGTGAAGCTTCAAAACTTATTGACCGCAGGCTCGCAGTGGTAACGTGAGAGACGGAGACGAAAATCGAACACAACATGAAGAGAGAGACAGGGGATGTGACAGGAGGGAAAGAGAGAGAGGGGGAGGGGGGGCGGTGGTAGTGACGAGCGAGGGTGGGGGGAGGGGGGGCAAGGTTCATCTGCGCTTATCTGTCTATCAGTCTGTCTCCATCTGCCACCTGCACACACTCTCGAGATGACTTCACAGCCACAGCCAGGCGACGCCGCTCCAGTGGTCTCAGTCCCCTGACAAAAGGATGAGAATGAAGAGGAGTAGAGAGAGAGAGAAGGGGGTGGGGGTATCTGGACGATTCTAGATGAACGCGACCCAGGAGAGAAGAAGAAGGAGGAAAAATGAAGGGGGCGGCTAATGGGCGTGTAGTTCTGAAATAATATTAATGATAATCAAGATTACATTGTTTGAAATTGCGTGCTGGGGGTTACGGGAAGCAACAGAGAGCCAGGAGGAGAACTAATGGCTGCTGATAGACTGGAAGAATGACAATAAGTGCACACCAAGCATGAAATGGGACACACTCATAATGACTTCAACACGGCTATTAGCTCCCGTCTTTGAATGCAGCACATAAACAACATTGCATGGGGACGATATCATCCACTTTACAATCAACAGCCCAAATTTTCACCCAATCCTACTGGAGCCAGCGGTCGGTATGACAACACAACACATCAAAGTGCATGAACGCTCACTTCTCTCTCTCACTTCTCTCTCTCTCTCTCTGGACACAACTGAATCATCTTCCCTTGTTTCTTTACGTTTCTCTCATCTCGTTTTTCGTAAGGGAACAGGGGGCGACGTGACGCGCCAGACAGAACGATTCCTCAGAAGACAACAGTTAAAAATGGGCGCACTTGGGCAGAAAACGATGGAGACACGAGAAACCAAAGAGCCACCAACGCTCAACCTCTTTTAGGCTCAGTTTAGCGTGTGAGTGCGTGTGTGTGTTGATGTGTGTTTTATGTATACGTAAAGCACACACAAATACACACAGACAGACAGATAGACAGACACTAAACGGTAATTAACCTACCTAGTGTAACATTTAAGAATCCCCGCAAGAGTGTGATGCAAAGAAAAATGGGTGTGGAAGGACCAAAAGAGAAGGAAAAGGGGGAAAAAAAGAGTCATTGATGAAGAGGAGGTTGGTTTTTGTTTTAGCTGCCTTTGAAGAAAATTCATCCAAGTTCATATAACATCAGAGTTTAGAGACAGAGAGAAGCGTGGGATGGGGCGTGATGGATGGAGCGATGGCGGTGGTTTAGGGGGGAAGAGAGAGAAAGAGAGATGAGAGACTTAGACACGAAGGGACTGACAGGTGTGCTGAGGTGCGGCGGAAAGGGAGGAAAGAGCGACGGGGAGGAAAGAAAAGTAGGAACAAATTGTTAAGCAAACTCCCCCCCAAACGCCCCCCTCCTCCCCTCCCCCCCACCCCCCTGCTTCCTCTCTCTTTCCCGTCTCTCACAGATAGAGGAAATTGTACACCAGGTAGATGGAGAAGTAGATGAGGAGGCAGATGACGGAGAGAGAGACTATATGAAAAGATGAAGCACCTCCCAGCACCGCGATGAGGAACAAGAAAAAGATAAAACGAAAGAAAAAATTGAATACTCCAAAGCCTTCCGTCTTTGCTCTGCTCAGTGGGGGCGAGGGGGGGGTCTCTCAGCTGTACCCCCCTCTCTCTCTTCAGCCGGTCACTCGCTTCTTTTATCTTCTGTTCCTCCTCAAAGCCAGACGCCACCGTCCCTCCCGATGAGCTCTGACCCTTTGCCAACGCAGCTGTCAGACATGGCACACAGCTGGCCGCACGCGCTGGGGGGGATCACGCCGCCGCCCCAGAGATACAGAGCGCCCCAGAGCTGACACACACACACACATACACACACACACCTCTGGCTGGCGGAGAGAGAGCGCAACTGAAGCTCTGCGCGTACTAGAGGGGGTGAGAGAGGAAGAGAGGGAGAGCGAGAGAGAGAGAGAGAGAGAGAGAGAGGCGGAGAGAGATGTGGAGGCAGGTCCCTCTATAGGATTCTGAATTACAGGAGGAATGCTATGGTGATGAGTCGCTGTAGCAACAATTGTCAAGGAAATAGTGGCGATAAAAATTCCAATGGCGCCCCCTATTGTTCAATTATACACTTACATGCCATGAGAGGCTTTAGGCGGGAAATAACCCAGCTTCAGTTTGGCTTCAGGCAAAAGCTAAACTTGACGGCAACAAAATACTTAGGTTTATTAATGCCAAATCTAAAATTTAAATGTAAAAAAAACATCAAAGGTTGTTAAAGGTATAGTAATGTTTGAGTATATTTGAGGGACTAGAAAAGCAAAATATCAGAACTCTGACTTCACACACGGACTGAAACACTCCATTATACAAATCATTCTTTAATACTTTTCCATGACTGCAACAAGGAAAGTTCTATTTGGAATGCTTCCAGCTGTATTATATTGTATATTTTCAAACATTATCCAGCCTAAAAACAGTGGGTGAATTGAGTTCAAGTTCATGTTGGCGAGTCTGTATT
Organism: Genypterus blacodes; assembly: GCF_046128005.1. Classification (NCBI taxonomy): domain Eukaryota; kingdom Metazoa; phylum Chordata; class Actinopteri; order Ophidiiformes; family Ophidiidae; genus Genypterus; species Genypterus blacodes. The sequence continues at coordinate 1,080,453 of NW_027467015.1, read as the reverse complement.
AATGTGTGTGTGTGTGTGTGTGTGTGTGTGTGTGTGTGTGTGTGTGTGTGTGTGTGTGTGTGTGTGTGTGTGTGTGTGTGTGTGTGTGTGTGTGTGTGTGTTACATTGGTATTAAGAAACCAATCGGCTCAAATGGATTAAAACATACCGAGCTTGTGCTAGCTAGCTATTAGCTACAGCTGGCTACTTTCCTGGGTTAGAACCAACTTACATTGTTTTGTGAAGGTCCAGAATCAGTTCTGAAGGTCATGCGGGGAGAATTTACACAAAAAGTGAACTGCTTAAGACGTATGCTCTCTATCATCCATGGCACAGTGAGAAGAGTCTCTTGCTCCCAGCATGATGTCAGGTGTGGGATCAAGATCTGGGAGGCACCAGCTCTCTATCAATTAACACACCTGATTGAGGCTGTGATTGAGCCTCTCATCGGCTCGGCAGGCGATGCTGGAGCACTGGAGAATCTGCAGCAAAGTGGTACACAAAGACCAGGATCAGCAACCACAGGTCTGTCATGTGATAGATAACAGACTTTTCCGAGCGTTACACTGGGTTGAGGGTTCTACACACGGCATCACCCTGCCTGGGTCCTAAACCAGTCCCCACTGTCACCACACACACACAAACCTTTAGGCTTGCTCTGAGTTGGTGTTTGTACATCTGCAAGGATTTATTTGTTTGTTAGCTTGTGATTTCTTGTGATGTCTAAACCAACTCAACAAGCAATACACAAAAAACACAAACCCACTTCACACGGACTTCAGACGTGTTCCATTGCCTCCATTCCAGATGGGAGGTTGAGTTTTTACAAGCTCTGGGTGTTAATGCAAATTTAACATGGAAATTGTGCAGTTTGGCTGATTTTAGACCTCCAACATTGACTATGTGTCATGTTTATGGTTGTGAACCCCCATGATGAGGTCATTATAGTCCATTGTGCTACTGTCCATCTTAACTTCTTCACAATGGCTTTGCAACATTGCGTCCAGCTTCAGAATGCCAGCAAAGAAATGGAGGCTGCATCCTTCCACTATCCGTCAGTTTAGAGCCCAGTTTGGATCAGCATGAGGCAGAGCCGTCTGACGTTACACACTTCTGCAGCTTCTTCTGGAGGGCTCTATGTCTCTATGTCTTCATACTTTATGCATCGTCAACATCTTGTCTGCAGGGCTTGGAAAGAAGCCAGACCTAAAGTCCCATCTTTCTCCAAAATGACTTTATTTCCTGCAGGGGTGAGCGCTGCACAGCGATTTGCTGTCCATGAAGATGTTTCTCCTCCACATTTTGCAGCTTGCTCTGCTCTTCAGCGACTTAGATGAAGCTTTATGTTCATCAGGAGGACGAAAAATCACTACACTCACGTCTGGGATTGTCTACATTTTTTTTCAGGTCAGCAGGGGGTCAGACTTTGTGTACCTCAAGATCCCAATTTCAGAGAAAGATCTGAACAGAGTAGAGCAGTAACACATGTTCTATGAACTCAGGAGATATCTTCTAACCTTCTAACCGAGACTTCGTTGTGGATACCTGGATCAGACCTTTCTCTACTCCTCGTTGTATGGAGGGGACTAGAACTCAAGTCATCCTCATAGTTCCATTCCGAGAGGCCAATGAGCTTAATTATTGCTGTAAACTTGTGGTTCTTCTGTTCTGTTAGACCAACAGTTCAGAACTCATTTAGGAGCTGCTTTACCCAGAATTACCTGGGGCAATTCTGGAAGGAACAACAGTAGTTCCTTCTGCAAGTTCCATGCCGACAATAACATGATTGTTATGTAAAATAGAGCAAATCACAGCAACACAAACACACAACCTCCTATGGGACCATGCTAAGGTCTTACCAACATCCATTTTGAGTATACTGGTTGGTGTCCAGAATAGAATCGCACCAGGTTCATACCCTGGTGGTGTTTCCTCATCCTTGGTCATGTGTTCCTACAGACACAATTGGCTGTGTCCAGTGCATCAGTGACTCCTATGGACTGCACAATGCATTGGCAGAGGTATACCATTCAAGGAGCCAACCTGCACATCAAGAACATTGCATATGATTTGTCGAATAAAGAATCTGCTGGGATGGCGTGTGCCTCCCCCTACAGTTCATGTCCTCCCAGGGAAGGCTCGACTGCTGCAGGTGAAAGGTGGCAACATCACGTTATGGAGTTAACACATGACTGTACACTCCCCTCAACAGTGCAGTGCAAGAAAACCTTCACCCAGCAGGTCTCATACCATCAGAGGAGCTACGAAGATTCACAGTGCCTGGAAAAAAGGAGCAGCTCACCTTGTACGAGTGCTTTCATGTCACCATGTTAACCTACCTGTACTCCTGGTTGTCCTCTCTGCTGTTGAGCAATACCTAAAGTGCACTTGTAATCCATGACATGCAAGCCATAAACCAAAATTTGAAAAAAGAACCTTTTATTGTGTTTGTCAAAGTCTGGCTGCCAGACAGAACTTACAAAAATCATTCAACTTCTACCACACATTTATAGATTTCTGTGCAATCCTGCGATCATATATATGAATAGTCGCATCTCCTATGGTCCAGTAAAACAAACGAGAACCAGATCGGAGTAACAGAAGTCAACAACATAATTATCTGACTTGTAAGGGAGGTTAACTAATTCTGTAATGTACAATAGCTTAACTCACAACCAATATACAACAGACAGACATGACCAACCATCGCAACCAACCAACTTCCTAAGTCGGTAAGAAGTCCAGTTCTTATGAAGGGAGATATTTACAGATATAATATGTGTTCAATACACCACATTTGAGCTCCTAACACAATAAAACAAGTAAAAGAATCAGGATCATTAAAGTTTTAACACAACAAAATGTTTCCGTTACTTCGCTGTTCAGCTGGAGGTGGAATTGATGACGTTTGTGCACTGAGGTTCACAGAAGGAGCCAAAGCGCCCATAGATGTCTTTGGCTCTGACAGCAAAATGGTAAGTGGAACCAGACTGGAACTGGGTCAGAGTACAGGCCATGGGCAGAGGAAGGGCGTTCACTTCCCCTATTTTCTTCCAGTGCTGCTGTGCTGCACTGCTGTTGGAGCTGTCTTGGTGGAAGGCATACAGGTGATAACTGTCTACAGCCGCACAACTGCGATCAGTTTCTGCCACGCACCAGGACAGCACGATACCCGTCTGGCTCGGGACCAACTTCAGCTGAGGCTGCTGAGGAGGTGAGGTCTGCGCCGCCTCTGGGGGTAAACGGTTTGCAGGTAGGGGTGCAGAGGGGAGAGGGGGCAAGGCCATGGTGGGGCCCCGCGATGGTGTAGCAGTAGTTACAAGGCGGGATTTCACTGGAGATTCCTAAACAAAGGGAAAAGTTGTCAGTTGGGCCTCCATCAAGATCTAGGGTCTGACTATGATTAAGAATAGTATTATAAAAAGACAAGATTTTGATACTATTTAGATTGCGTACAATGCATTACTAAATACTCACCACTGGGGGGCGGTGATGGACTGTCAAATGAGGAGTGCCGGCGCTCTGGTTGATTTGTGGCGATGATCTTGCTCCTGTACTTGTTGCTACAAGAGTAAGTAAGTAAAACAAATGTGAATAAATCACAAATACCATAAATACATAGCGTTATTATTTTACAACTTTAGTGTGTAAAAATATCCCATGCATACCTTTAATGCCGGATGATATAACTTTGTATAAATAAATAAAAACAAAGGGTGGGGGTCTTACCGCTAGGAAAGCTGACTACTGGATGTGGACGCTGGGGAGTTGAAGCAGGTGTAACAGTTGCATTCTGGACACCTGTAACTGGAGAGACACAACTAAGACTTAGCCTCAGACTTGACATGGCTTTACAATATATTATTTTTACAGGATGAAAAAGAAAAAATGACAGAAGACCATCCATTTTGGTATGTGAAGAGAAATAGCTTAAACTCAACCTTACCTTGCACATCATCATCATCTTCAGTGAGATCTATGACAGAGCCTTTAGGGCGTGGCCCGGGTGCCGTTGGTTTGGCTGGCGTGGATCCAGTAGCTTGGTTATCTGAGGACAGAGGGATATTTCCATTTAGATCAACTTCCACAACAGACCAATCACTCACAAAGTGAAGAAGCAAACACTACCTCAAGCATTGATTGGCCCCAACGCCAAGTGTTGACAGTCACACACTTTAATAGAATATATTTCATTGAAGTATTCAACACAATTCATCCTCACCTTTCCCTCACTCATGGACATGATGCACTTAAGGTCACACATTGTTGTATCCACATAAAAGTAATAACTGAAACCAACTATTTAAAACTCAGGAGCCAATGAAATCCTCAAAAAGTAATTGCTCTGGAATTTGACTTAAGAGCCTAGGTGTGAAAGATTGCTGCAGCTCAGATTACATATTCTTTCTCTACCACAGCACCCCTACCTGTCTTTGAGGTCAGAGAGGTCCCTTGTGGGGGTCCTGGAGCAGTGGAACCTGTTGCTGCTGGCCCAGACGTCGCAGGAGAGGAGGTTGAAGACATCGCTCCGGCTGCCGAGACTGTCTGAACCGGGGTCCTGGCTGTTGTCACAGACACCCCAGCATTGGGGGTCGATATTGCCCCGGCGCCCCCCTGGTAAACTGTTCGTGCGAGAGAGATCTGGCCAAGCTGGGGGCCCTGCAGCGCCGAGACAGTGACAGCCGCTGGGGCAGAGGCAGTCGCAGTGGTGGTAATAGGAGCCTGTTTGATTATAAAAGTGGCCGTGGTCGTACTGGTTTTGGTCTTGCCAAGAGAGTTGGCTGCAGACAAAGAGGAGACAGGAATATTGACCAAGGTTCCTGCCTGACCATTGGTCATGGACAAAGGAAGCTGGATGAGGAGCGGCTGGCCTGTAGTCATCATGCCGCTCCCAGGCGCCGGCTTCAGCAGCAAGGTGCCTGTGGGACTCTGGCTGGTGATGCCACCGGCCAAATTGGAGCCAGCACTGGCGGTGGAGGTGATCAGCTGGAGGATAGGACCCTGGGAAACCATGGTGGAAGTGGATGTTGGGGCTACTGCCTGTGTTGCTGAAGTTGTGGTTCATGACAAACATAGAAAAAAAACAACTTAGATTTAGAATCTGACAGAAGGCGTTAAGGGTTACAGTCTTATCGATGTTACATGTACACAACTAATCAGTGTTGTGGTCAGAGTGTGGTCTGGGTGGTCAGAGTGACATGAAGTCACTCTGTTTATCTGTTGACAAAGTTTAGTGACATCACCTTGTTAGTTTGACACTATGTATGACTTTGGCCTGACGCAGATCAACAGCTTTTGGCACTATGGACCCTTTGGTCTCAGGATATCAGGCTGTCGCACAGGCTTATGTTCCAATGGGACATTTTTTTAACTATTGGGGTTTTGGAATTAAGGGCTTTCAGACCAGTAAGCCATCCCTGTTTCAGTGTCATCCACCATGTGCCAATTTTCAAAGAAGCTACAACACTACTCTTTTGTATGACAGAAATTGTCTTAAGTACAGAACAAATACATGGCTGGTTATCAAATACAGCTTATTGGCAAATGTTTGGTGTTTGGCTTGCTGTGTTGCGCTTGTAATTGATGATTAGCTGACTGTATCTTAAGTAAAAGTGGTAGCCTACACACATAAACATACATACACATACATCAACATGCACTCAAAATTAACACACAAAATACACCAGTCAGTGTAAAAGCTTAGACACAGTAGAATTTCATAAAAATCCTGTTTAGTTTGTCTAATGCATTCCCTGTAAACCTGGTTTTTGTCAATGCGATTGGACAATGTGACTGAAAAAGTATTGGCAACATACAGTGGGTTTCATCAAAGCCTCCTTTATATAAATTTGGTAATGCTGGTGGTCCCAAATGATGTGAGAATGCATCGTCTTCAGTTATACAACTACAAATTATGAACCCAACCACACCGACACCAAACCATGGATTTGAAAACCATGGCATATTTAAATGTGTAATAAAAACACTTTTTGTTCATAATAAAATCACAATAAGATGGGCATGATAAAGAGGAACTTGGAATGAACACAAACGGCTCCGTTCATCAAGCAGTCAATTTCATCCAACACCACACTGAAGCCATTAAGGCGATCAATACTCACTGAGTGTGCTGGATGCTGAGAGTATTGTTGGATTCTGCTTTAGTTCCATGGATGTCCGGGCTTGCCTGTTTAGAAAGATTGCTTATGCTTAGGAGTTGTTTAAGTTTAGGGTCATTTTTAAACACAGCAGTCTGGTACCTGAAAAATGAGCAAATGTCCAGAGGTGCTGACATTCAATTTTATTCTGTCCCCATATTTGAACATGTGGAATGATTACAACACAGGTCAGAGTTTTCATGAAAGTATTTAGCAGCGTGTCTGAAATGTTGGGGAACAAATCACCTGGGATTAACCCTTTCAATCTAAACATATAATTCATAGTCCAAGTGCAAATAAAATGTGAAAAAAAATAAACTTCATTAAAAAAAGTTTCATTCATTTCAATTATGCACTTTTGACAATTGTCCCGGTATGCTTCTGTTTCTACGAAATTAGAATGTAAACGTGTCAAGGCAATGTTCTTCAATCATGATCTCGAAAAAATTCTGGTTTTCTCTTCACTCGCAGTATTTCATTGATGGAGTCGCGGATATGCCTCCAGTTGACACAGGACAGTTTGGGGAATCGATGCTCAATGTACATCCTCATGGTCCTCCTTAGGTTTATGGGCAATGCTTCCTTGCCCATCAATCCTATATAGTTGACCCTTGCAACCCAGAGACAGTAGGATTCATATGGAACTAAGTGGCGGAACAGGTAGGATGCGTAGCGCTCAGCCCTGGGCTTCCCTGAGCTTCTCTTGCAGTTATAGTATAGAACCCTCTCCAAGTGGGAAGAGATCAAGCGGAGCTTAATGTCTGCTCTGCATTTTCCTTCACTGAATTCTGCCATCCTGTTTGCAACAACAAACTGCTGTTTCGCATCTCCCCGCTCCTCCTCTTCATCATCATCTTCCCATTTCGAGTTGTCTGACAATGCAGGGCTCTTGCCAACAGAGGGCGCCACTCCCTCTCTGGACACCTCAGGCTGCGGCTCTACTGCCTGCCGATGGAGCACGCTGTTGGGAGGAGAGGTGCAGTTTTAACTACACTCTGCACTGCTTGAGGTAACGCTCAGGCTTCACTTTGTAGAACGTCACAAGACTCAGGACCGGGACCCATGTTACTTTGCAGGTGAAAAACAGACTAGGACACGAGTTTATTCCAGACCAATCTTAATAAAAAATATTTTTACGTGAACTTTTTAAGAAGTCCTGACAAACCGAACAAGGACAGTGAAACCTTGGTCTGCAAAAGGTATGATTTTGGAGGATTCAAGTCTTTATTCTGTCTCCGATAGATATCAATCCAGTCTCTAGTGATTACAGGTAGCAATCCGGGACAATTGTCAACTATTCATGCTGTGAAGGCCTCCATGTGTAGTACTAGCTTCAGTCCAGTATTGTCACGTTCATACATAGTTTAATACAGAGAAAATGCCAAAGATCACATACTGCTATAAAATTTAAGGAAAACACATTAAAACTGGTGAGGATGAATTTAAGTGATTTATAAATTCCAAAAAGAACAAAAAAAAAAACCTGAGAACCTGACTGTAGAGGACCAGGTTAGGAATTACTTTCGGCACGGATATACACTTACCGCTGAGCTGGGGACGTGTTAGCAACGGTTAGAGTCTTGGCAGCAGCAGTGGCAGCAGCAGCAGCAGCAGCAGCGAGTGCCTGAGGAAACCACAGTGTGGCATCAGTAACAGCATTACCACAGAGTAGATTTAGAAAAAAACTTCCGTAAGAAAATAATTCTCACCTCCTGTTTTCTTTTGTTCTCCGACATCTGGTTGGCTTCTCCAAACTTCTTCGCTAGTCGGGCTATCTTGGCCTGAAAACAGTACAGGGGAAGGTAGATATGAGACTTAGCTGGAAGCACAAGTCAGACGAGTTTCATTCTTTAATTCACAGGACTGTCAGTCGACTTACTTGGAGAGTGTTCAAGGCCATCTGGTGTTTAGAAGAACACTCAACCTTGTCTACTCTGGTCTTCAGGTCTTGCAAGTTCTTATCAAAAACCGTCAGTTCCAAGACCTTTAACCGTTCGTCCACCAACTGTTGCACAATCTGAGAACATCAGAAGAAATGGCAAACAAAGTCAATTTACAGACTGCTGCATCTCCACAGGCAACTAGATTACACCTTGCGGTAAAATGGCAGTGGTAGGCTAGACCAACCTTCTCAAGCTTGTGGCGACTGCTGGCTTTCGCAGTAATTTTAAGTTCCAATTGTGCCTCCAACTCCACACCTTCCATCTTGGGCCTCTTTCCATCCCTTTCTGTTGCCTTGCCGTCGTCTTCATTACCCTCTGACAATGTGCGCTTCAATCCAGAACCGGAGCCTCGCCCCTGCAATACTGGGCGGAGCAAATCAAAATAACAGATTACAAACAAAATAACAGATTACACTTCTGAGTAAACATAGAGCGCAAATACTTTCTTGCACAATTTCTGCACAGTCTCATACCTGTGTCAGCTGGTGGAGTGGATGAGGGTCGAGACGACTTCGCTGCTGCCGCCGCTCCCGATTTTTCCTTTTTTATCTCCGATTTCCCCTCAGTCTTTGGAGTTTTTAATCCATTCTTTACCACTTCCATTTGCTCCTTTCCCTCTTTTATTTCCTTTTTTTGCCTCGGGCCCGAGCCAGAAGGTTGAGTTAGACGAGATGAGGACGGACAAGGCGCAGAGGAGGCAGAAGTGGAAGCTTTAGAAGGCGGCTTCTCAACTTTTACTTTGGCTGTGGCAGACTCGGCACTCTTTGCCTTTGGAGTGTCACTTTCTGTTTCCATGGGCTCTGTGCTACTAGATACTGCGGGCGGGACAGGTGAAGAAGAGTCCAAATCTTTAACAGAATCCTTCACTGAATCCACAGTGGAGCCTTCTGTTACAGTCTTGGCCTCCTAAGAAAGAGCAGACATCGTTAGTAGGTTTCAATCATCAGCCAATCCACAATTAATGTCTTTCACTTCAACCACTTCAATCTATACTCAGGCCACAGCAAATCAATACTGAGAAAAACAATGAGCTAACTTGGAATATTTACCTCTTTCTTGTCCTTCTCTGTGATCACCTTTGAGTCTTGTTCCATTGCCTCTATTGGTGCTGATGTTGGGGAGTCTTTCAAAGAGGGTGCTGAAGATGCTTTCTTCTCCTGCTGCTCCTCCTCCTCCATCTTTTTCAGTTCCACGTTTATGGAGTGGAATGGCGACGCGGAAGGATTTTCTTCCTTTTCTTTTGGACTTTCCGAAGAGGGAGGGGACGGGGACAAGTTTAGGGACAGAGAAGGTGTCGGAGAGTGCTGAGAGGTTCGAGAGGCGGGTGAAGTGGCACTGGGAGAGTTTGAGTCCAAGCTGTTAGTTTGCTCTTTGTCCGCTACTTTGTGTCCATCCTCCTTGTGTGTGCCGTTCAGTAAAGGTGGTGGAGACGGATTCGCTGTCAACAATGTGCTGTGAAGAGTCTCCAGCTGCTGACGGTTACTAATCTTCATGGTTTTCCTGGCGCAGAAAATCTTCTTCTTCTTCTCGGCCACAACGACTTCCATTTTGGTCTGTGAGGGGACAAGGAGACCTCAGATGTTATCAAAGGGCGTAATCAGCCATCAATGAAACCACAGTGAGAGCCAGGAGAGAGGCAGCACCATCCCTCCCACCTCTGAAACCACCTTAGTCAATACGCACTTCATAGCAAAGAAGTGGCTGCAGAACCTCAGATGAACACCAGAGGTCACCATGGAGCCCTGGACCTTTCTTACTTGTTCTTTTCTAGAAGGTTCTATTTCCACTGAGATCTGCATATCAAACTAGCCTGTCCCATAATATCCAGAATTTACAAGCCATCTGCCAGAGAACTCAGGCCATTTAGTCTCTCTGAGGACCTTTCTGCCTACAAATGTTTGCACGTCCTAAAACATAAAAGTCACCTGTAACCTTTTCTCATGTTGGTTACAGGAAGTTAAACTGTCCTAACTAACAACCTTCTGATTAGCCTTCTAGCTTCATTTTACCTCAGCTTCAATCTAGAGAACTGAAAAGACATTATAGTTACAACAGCAGCTTTTTCCAACCTGCCTACCATCCCCCCACATTCCTATTGGTTAAAGCCGCAGCAAATCACAGCTGCCATAACTAGGCTGTGCTGGCAGCAGTAAGGAGGTTATGGATAAGATGAGGAGTTTCCGTGCATTGTTGCACACCTTGTAGTGTTGGGGCTAGTTTCCACAGTTTATGAATTCTAATACATCCGCCTGTGTAGTATTTAGATGAATACATGCAGGTACTTGTTTGATGCATGACAGCTGTGTACTGTTGTAAAATGTGCTGTTATGTAATCAAGTTCTCATTTCGCATTTAGCAGCATGACCACAGATACCGTGCACACATTAAATCATTTACAGACAGCTTACCTTTAGGCTGAGAGGGTCTTGATCATGGATTTAACCCTTGATTCTTCTACAACCTGTGGGAAAGAGGAAAGAAGGTTTAAATGAAATGCTTAACATTTTTCAGATACAGATACGAGAACAAATCTGTGAAAGCATCGCTCTAAATTCAGCCCTTCTGGTTTTAATTTATCTTAATCCCTGGAGCAATGACTCAACATTTCAAACAAGGTGTTTGTTTGTGCTATGTTACTTCCAACTGAAGCCTGTGTTAGTACACCAATATAATCCCATTCATCAAAAGGGTGTTTCTGGACAGAAAAATAAACTGCAACTTCTTCTGTTAGTTACCTGGTTCCAACTGACTGAACCGTCGGTAAAGGCCTCCCACTCACAACCTGACAAGCCCACATGTGCGCAGAAAAACACACTCACTGTTGTGGGCTGACTGTTCAATTAACAGTTAGGCTGAGCACCATTAGCCACTCCTACTCTGCTTCATATCATATTTCATGAAATGGCCATAAAGTCTTTGCTGTAAAAACAAGTCAGATGATCTTATCAGATCACTGACAACCTGAAGCCAAAACACAGAACCACGTAAACTGAAATGAAGAGTGGTGGCAGCACGCTCACTGGTCCACTTCACATTCCAGTCGTACTGCGCAGTGAACAATGCCCTCCTCCCCCATCCTGCAGATTCAGTTTCTGTGTCTGGATTCAATGCTGAAACTCAAAATGGCTGTCAGCCCTGCTGTTTGCAGCCAGGCGGAGCACTCCGTAGCTAGCTGAACAGCATTGTCTGTCAGTACCTGATAGATCAAGTTGCAGACCCATTTTTTTCATTAAGAATTCACTAAGTAAAGGTGACCTCACTGTACGAATTCACCACAACCTCTTCAAAAGTCAAATGGGTACTATTCTATAATTAATCACCAAGTGTTAACCGCATATTTATGTGTGCATGTCCTGCCCGAAGCTACCAAAAAGCACAAGAAATTGTACTGTATTTCACTCCAGAAAGCCGTTTCAGTCATGTTTTGCGTCTGGTCATACCGTCTGCCTACAAAAAAATGTGCACGATTAATCATGTCCCCATTTATTTCTCATCTCAGATTGGCTTTGATTACGGTCTGCCTTGTGTGAGGAGTCATATTTCATTACATTTCCATTTATGTTCAGCAGCACTCGAGAAGCACAAACAAACAAGCAGAGACATCCATCTTCTCTCATCTGATTTTGAGCTTTTAAATTTTTTCTCAAGTCTTATTCCATCTTCATCCTTTCAGAGGGTTTTGCATGTGCACCAAAACCAAAACCAGTACCTTAAAATAATCTAGGGTTTGTGCAGCAGGGTGTTGAAACATTCGCAACAGGGGGACTCAAGTTCAAGCCTCTGTGACAATGTGCCTTTGGTCTGCTGAAACATATTTTAACAAGAAACAGGATGCACACAAGCCATCTCTGTGGTCCAACCTCACTGCAATTAAAGATGTTAATTTCTCTTCTAAAACATCACATTACGTATTGACTACTATAGCCAATACGCCATCCAGAATTGAGTCCAGTAACAGTATTCAAACCAAATAATTACTGGCTATTCTGGAAACAATATCATACACACATGAAACAGTGATCCCAAACTCAAAACACATTCCAAGTTGCCACAGGTTAGGATCTGAATCTGGTTTCAGGTTCCCTCAAACTGACGATTGAAAGTTTGGCAATATTTGAAAGTCAAATATTTAATCTTAAATGATTGAACTTCTCACTATAGGCATGTTCACAGTAACAATCACCAAGAATGAGAGCACCAACAGGTAAAAATGACCCCTGATCGATCGAGGTGGTGACAACTGTGGGCCTCATTTCTACGCAAATAAACGTAGGCGCACTATGCTTCAATTTAAAAAAATCCCTCTGAGGCTTGGCAGACAATCGCTCAACATACCCTCATACTAATGCAAAATAATTTTCATGTAAATCACAGGCAAAATTATAATCAATTCAAATGTCTAACAAAAAACAACCTAAGCCCCTGTGTGTGTGACCAAGCAAACCTTGAGTCAAGACTGAAGCTGCAATGAGAGAAACAAATGCTAAGCATGCCTTAAGAATAAAGAAAATTCAAACTGACAGCAGGGAGTGTGGTATTGAGACCTTCTGTGTATTTTGCTGATTGAATGAGTCACAAGGAGCAAATAATCAAAATGTGGGTGTGGCTCAGTTTGGATGAGCCCATCCTGTGCATTGCAGATGTACAGTATGTACTAGACAGGCTGAGCAGTCTTACTCAGCCGATGAAGGGTGTCAATTGTTGTTATTGTTCAATATATGGAATATCTATACTGGTGACACAGCAGACTGCAATAAGCCATAATTTGAAAAGTTAAGCCATTAAGAGTTGTTTTTCTTGACTCTAAAACATTTAAACATACAAGTGGTGATAGCAGCCCTAGCTAGCAGCGCACAGGCAGAAGGGACATGCACTGCACAGACTGCTCCTTAGCAACACCCATCCCCCACTCTAGCACAGCCAGGCATGGGCTAAACCAATCTGACAGAGAGCAAGGGGGATCTCTTTTCAACAAAACACCACAGGCAGATAACATTTTATGATAAAGGTCAAGGACACACAAAGAACAACTGGAATGTAATGTGCTATCTTTTTTTCTTGTACAATAAGTGTGTTTCAGCGAATTAAGATGATCATTTCAAATGTTTATAAAATGGTTTCTCGTGCTGCAGTAGTTAAAAGTGTATTTTTTCTGAAGTCCTGAAATACATCAAGAGGAACTCTTGGATTGAACGCTTGGTCTTGGCTGTAGATACATTTTAGTGAAAATGAGTCCTCTGCCTTCACAGATTTAGTCTGAACTGCCTGCTTACTTACAAAATGGCCACGGGTGTTGCTGTGCACAAGAAGGAGCAAGCAGTACCATGAAAAGAAAATGAGTTCAGCTTCCTGCTAGCCCTGCTAGACCACTGTGGACTACAGGACCTTTACCCAAGTCTTTCATGATATCACAACAGCTACAGTCTCACATACTGCTGAGAAAAGGAGCACAGTCTCAGGAAAAGAAAGTTCCTGAAAATACAAGCCCAAAAAGCAGCAAAAAGTTCTCTCAAGCAGCCCAGTGTCTCCCAACAGTAGGAGCAGTATGAACACAACAAAAATACTTAAGGTCCAACAGAATTATGATAGCAAACATGGTTTAAAAATTACAAATAATTTACCTTTGACAAGGCCTTTAATTAAAGGTTGCATGGATCATTTGAGCTAATTAATCAATCACCTGGCCATAGAGTCAAAGGGGAGGAGCCCTACTCAGACCATTCCATTTAACTAAATGCAGGGATCTTTTTTGTAGTAATTATCTGTGGGTACAATTATAGAGGAGACATTTCAATATCTTGCCAAAAGCATGATAGACATTTAAAGAAAACACAAAAACAGAAACGGAGCAACTACAAAATGTGAACGCAGTACAATGTGTACTTTAGTCAGAGCTTAGCTAGCAAGGCCAACCAGCGCTAAATTGCACACCCACGACACCAGCAGCTGCACTCCCCTCCCCCACCCCTTTCTCTACCTCTCATTCTCTCCCTCTCCCTCTCTCACATACACACATTCTTTTTCTCCCTCTCCTAGAACAGTTCCCTTTGCTAGTTAAACATGGAAGAAACCATTCAGATATGGCAGTGGGTATTTGTCAAAACAAAATACTTAATACAATATACTATATATAATAACAAAAAAACTAATCAAAGTTCTTGATTACTGACATCAATTATTACAAACAAAATGTTTAGGCAAGGAGTCAGTTTTTTATCATTGGTTTAAACATAAGGGTCATAATCTTTTTTTTTTACTGCCTTTTGGTTGAGCCTTCTTATTTATAAACCATAATGATCACAATTTAGCATTACACATTCTTGCTAGCTAGAGAGAAGGAAATGAGAGCACAGCATGAGTGAGGAACTCCTCCGCCCAAGCTCTCCTACACCAGGGAGGCTCAGTGTAAAATGGACTGAACCACTCTGATAGGGGGGTGATCCTCTGCATTAAGGAAACAAATGAATCTCCACCCACAGATGAATACAAATAAAAACAATTACTTCACTGTCTGTTCCTCTTATGTTTTGAGATATAATGGATAATTCACAACTTAACCTATTTAAAAGACAGCATTTTGCAGAGGTGAGACAGAAAACAAGACAGACACACATATTTAACTAGTGTTTGAGAACAAGTGCACAGGGAACACATTATGTTATGGTTCAATTACTGTCACTTTTCCATAATTCATTTATTTCTTTGTGAAAGTCCTGCTTCACGATTAAATCATACCTTGCTGTGTATTCACCATTCAACACAGACACACAAAATGGCCACCAGTGCTGCTGTGAGAGCAGCATGCTGAGCACAAGCGAGAGAAGAGCCCTGAACAAACCCCGCCTACTGTTCTTTGTAAAGCAAGTAGATCGTTTTCTCCACCCTCAGACATGAATGTGAAAACTCAGCAACCCATTGTAATGTCAATACATTAAAATAAATAGTACGTGTTTGAGGTTTTAAATTTCACTTTTACAGTAAACAGCCAATATGCTGTGTGGCAGTTAGTACACATCTCACTAAGCTATGAGTAGAGTGAAAACAAAACCAAGCTATTAGTTCTTATTTTGTATGTTACCATATAGTCCTGGGTCCAGAGACTTTATTACACATAATGCCAAAATTGTTACTCCAATTCCTGAAAGCTGCCACAACTGCCTCAAGCAATGTGCCAAGCCGAGATAGGCAGGACATTTTCTCAGATAACCAAGGTGTTGGTTTTGCTCATTAACATAGTTCATCAGTCTCTACCAATGACCAAATGTTTTTCCACGGGGGGGCGTAACACCAAGTGGAAAATAACTGTCAGCCAGTGAGGACAGAGCCTGCATTCCAACATAACTGCGTACAGTGCGCAGTCTTCCCCTCCCCCACCCTACTGCCTGCATCTGGATTCACTGCAGCAACCCAAAATGGCCACCTGGTCTGCTGTTTGCAGCCCTTTGAGGCTGCTATATTGAGCACAACATCATATCAAGGTACAACACAATCACATCATCAAACAAAACTACTATTATCAACAGCCTCAACATTTAAAAAAAAATTAAGCTTATTTAGCTCAAATAAATGATGGAAAATGATGTATGACTCCATTGCAGCACATAGCTGTAACATCTACCGGCACTGCAAATCATCAAATTTGCCAGTATGTTGTAAAAAGTAGTTTCTAAGCATGTAGTCACCAAGGTATTAATTTGTTAAATCATTATGGCGCAATTGTACATACTGTGTAAAGACCTCTAAAATATGTTTATGGTCAATACTTTCCCCTATATTGCCTTGTCTCTTGAGGGATAGAGAAAGAGGTGGTCTAGCAAAGATATCTGTCTGTTTTTAGTCATAGTGGACTATTGTGATGGTTAGGATCCAAGATTTTCGTAAGGAATGCATAATCAATATTTAATCGTAACAATCATATAGTTTAGGCTAATTTGAGTTGTCATGCAGGTTACATGATCCTTACAGATCTGAGCATATGGCCCTTCATCTACCCACAGAATAACTACTACAGACACACACACACACAAACCCTGTATACACAAAGAAGTGTGTATATGATGATCAGCTGATTAATCTTCCCTTCATGTGCATTTATTAAATCCCTATTCTTTTCCCAGTTTAATCCAGACTGGTGGATAATTTCCCATTCATGTTTTCTCCTGTTTAAGTGAAAAACTTCTACTTAATATTGAGGAGTTAACGCAGTATAAATACTTGATAAATCTGCAATACATGGGAAACACACCTACTAAAATCACCTAAATTTGTGAATCACTTTATCAAAATTCTAATGACAGCTTAAGCATCCGTCGCAAACTCAGTAAGTCCTTACCCTTTTAACTCATCCTATTCAACAAATGGAACAAAACTAAATAATACTATCAGGCCAAGACATCCTCAAAACATGAACACCAGTAAACCTTTCAAAATCTGACTAAATACACAAAGAGCACACCTTCCTAGCCTGGCCGTGCCCTGAGGTTGAACGCAGGATTTTTTTTTGTAGGTGAAGGCTAGCGATGGCTGAGTAGGCTGAGTAGGCTGAGTAGGCTGAGTAAAGGGAAGAAAAGAGAAAATCAGGAGGGTGGTGGGGGAGGGTAGATCTGGAAGCTTCCATGGGAATCGAGCGCATAGTTATTATCCTTTAGTCATGCGCAGCTGAGGGAAACTCATCTCATGGGTACAAAGGGCACTGGTTGTCATTTTGTGAAATCAACAAAAAGGATCAGGGTGACAAATATAATCTGATTCCACTGAGGAGATAAAAGTAGTCAATGCAAAAAGAATAATAAATATGAATAATAATAATAATAATAATAATAATAAATACAGAAATTGTAATGGAGTTGTGTAAGGTCCGGCTAGCAGCACACAGGCAGACCCTCAGTGTACAGGCTGACACAGACTGCCAACACCCCTCCTCCCACACCAGCAGTCTGCTCCGGTCTGGAGTTTTACAGCCAAGCATGGACCAAACCATTGCAGCAGAAAGGTGGGAGCGAGAGGACAAAGCTATCGAAACAATTTAAGCTCTTAACTTGAGTACACACTTAATTAGCCTATGAAGGATATGAAGCAAAACCCTACAATTTCAGCCCGAGTTTTGAGATCAGCACTTTTGGTAAAGCTTAGATCATTTATTATCTCCTTGGAAGCTCAAGTATTTTTACACATTTTACAGCTCTCCTCTTAGAGCACACATTTGAGAGGGTAATGATTTTTTTTTTTTTTTAAATAAATAAATGTAAATGACTTTCAATTTCATTCCTTCCTTATCTTGGCTGAAAACTCACAGGGGTATAATCTGAAATAATCTGAAAGAACAGAGAAAAAGACTAATTTCTTCTTGACAATGGTGTAACTACGCAGTTTAGTGGTTTGCATTAGTCAACAAGCTAGCCTACTCGACTTTCCCCCATCCCCCATTCCCTTCCCTTTGATGGATTGCTTGCACTGCTGCTTCAACACAAAATGGCGGCTGCTGTATGCAGTTAATATACTTGCCAGCAGGGAATCCAGTTGAACTAATACTCTCTCTTGTTTGTGACTGTCTGCTTTTACATTTTGTAAATGTGTGATGTCAAGTGTTTTTCCTCTTGATTCTTTTTATTTCTGTGTGAATTCCAATTATGCAAGGGGACCTTGTCTCACTTCAGCAATGCATTTTTGCACCGAGGAGGAACCATTTAGGAACCATAGTTCTAATTTATATCCTGTCAGTGCAGAGGACTATTTAGGAGAGGACTTTTTATTTTATCATGTATTTTCACTTCTTTTCTCCCCCCAGAGTTGTCCATTGTTCATGTTTACCGTCTTTATGGCAAAAGCATGGTGCAACCATTGTGTTTTCCCATCCTCAGTTCTTGACATCAGACATTAGAGCAGCCCAGTCTGATGTCATATCTGCAATTCGAACTGACCTTGAGAACTGATACTGTCCCTTTCCCACCCAGATAATACCCTACGGTTACACTCTTAACATCAATCAGTCAAACCAGAGTTTAACTGAAAACCAAGCTGCTGACAAAAGATGTTGGGTAATAGCAATAATAGTCCATGTTACTGACGATTATCAACTCTGCATCAGCTCATACATACAATATGTTGGTTGATACTGTGGACAAATTGGTTATTTAAAAGGATGCCATAGTATTTTGTCAAAACTGCAGTTACATGTGACAGCTGATACCTTTGCGGGTCTTGAACGCAGTCAAGGCTGCACCTTAAAGCGATGACAGCGCATGTTCGTGACTGTGGGAAGGTGTGAAAATGTGTAGCTGTAGAAATAAGAAAACGCTAGGTACAAGGTTGGCACCCTGGCTTCATTACACACAAGACAGTCTGTGTAAATAACCAGGGGCAATACACTATTTTGAATGAATGATAAATTCAAGTATGTCGCTAATTTAGAATTTTGATGCCATCGCAAGCTAGCTACACATTTTACGGCTATGAATATGACCTGAGTGGGCTCTTCCCTGAGAAATACCCAGAATATTGTGGTAGAGGCAGTGAAAGTCTTTCAAAGAAAAGTGGTTGCAAAAACAAACCAGATGCAACTGTTAAATGAGAGTTCGTCAGTTGAGATCAAAAACTGGAGGCTTGGGACTGAAATCAGCACCAATAAAATTCCTTGTATGGTGATTTCTTTTTTGGGAGAAACAACCACATGCTGGTTGTCTGATTGGTTCTCAGAAAGTGCCTCCAAAGCATTTGAAATGCCCCAAGAGTTTAAGCAGATTGGGCCAAAATCTCCCCTGTTGAAATAGAGTTCCTACCCTGGTATATTTTGTTGCCTCTATGTGTTTTGGTTTCCTCCAACAGGCCAACCTCAGGCTACCTCAGCCAACTAAACACTGAACTGAACGAGACCAAGTTGCCTGTTTGTGTGAATGACTTGTGGTAGACTGATCACCAAATAAACAATCTGCAAATGCAGAGACCCTAATGAAGACTGAAGAGAACTGTATCAGCATCTTGCCTTCTTCTTCTTGGTATACGACAAGTGAGCAGCTGCCCAGGTGTTATTTGATACTTTGTTAAAGATCAGGAGCGGATGTTGGAGCAGTCTACAGACCAAATCTTGATCATGTAGAGTGTTTCTTGTTTGGCAGCGGCAAGGTCTGTTGCAAAGCAGAGGCGAAAGAATATGTTGGTATATTTCCTATATTTATTTCCTTAAATTTTGGGAGTAGCAAAGGAACAACGGCAAATGACTTTTCGGAGCTGGAGTTATTAAATGACGAGGAATGTGCATCTTTCTATGATTTTTCTCCTTCAGACAAAGAAATGTGAAACACTTTTTCTGGAAGTGTGCTGCAGGAACGCAGCAGCTGGTGTACCTATAGTTAAGTTCCAACAGGGAAGTATAAACTAGCCATCGGTGGTTATCACTGTTGCCTAGGTCTTGGGTTTGAATCCATTTAGGTCGTTTCAGTGTGGAGATTTTATGTTCTCTCTGTGTCTGCCTGGGTTTTACTCTAAGCGTTTGTTTCCTCACACAATACAACTGGAACCCATGTGGAAATGTTAACTTGCACACGTAGTGATGCGTTTGTCTGCTTGTGTTAGCTCGGTGATAGATGGGTGGCCCATCCAACATACACTGTGATAGGCTCAAGCCCCATGTGACCTCAAATGCCATGTAAAAGCATTCATAGACAAGGCGCAATGAATCCAATTTGTACAACATAATCCAAGCAAAATCCAAACAAAATATAGCACTTGGAAGGCAGAGCCTGCTGCACAACACTCTAGCACACTCAACGAATACATGTAAAAGTCCCACATGGGTTTTCTTGCCAGTGTCAACCAGTAATGGGCATGAAAATGGTATGGTGGGGTGACCAAGCACATTTCACTTTTAAATATGGGTGTCAAGGCAAACATCATAAGCTTTATCTGAAATTGCCATTCTGGCTTGGTCAAAGACTGTTTTCAGAAATAGCTGCGTATATAACTTTTCAGAATGCCCACACACATTGACATAACAAGGGGATGTGCAATCCCCATCCGCAAGAAATCCAAATTAGAACATCATTCATCTCATATAGCCCCTACAATGCCACAAAGGCTCATGAGGCATAAACACTGAGACATTAATGGGCTGGAAGTCTTTGTATATGTCATTGGTTGCTTCCAATTTTCACACCAGCATTTGGTCAGACAAATTGTCAGAGAATGTTTTCATTACGTTTGATAGAAAAAGGCCTAACCTTGCAAAAGAGAACAGAGAACTGTACAACAAAGAACCTTCTACCTGAACCTGGAAGATAACAGTGGTCAGCTGCTGAATATCCTTTAAGTACCTGCTCAACAGAGCAGAGCAGAGAAATAAAAAGTTGGAAAACTTGACTGGCAACCCTGTTCATTACCTGTGATCTGCCAACTTCTGGATTACAAGTTGCATTACTGGAGAGACCAACCACCAACAGACCACCAAGCCTCCAGAGGCCCCCACTGTATGATATCACGTCACTGCTCTGAAAGGAACAGTGCATAACACTCCAATCCAATCCACTACCTTCCAATCTTTGACCTCATCTGAGAGGTGTATGGGACATACGAGTCATTATCAAATTGATGATTATTTTCAGCATGCTACCATCTTTTGACTCCTCAATGCTATTTGTGCTTCACAATTTGCGCTGCGATCAGCCAGTCCGACAGGCGGATTATAATCACAGTAAAATTATGTTACTTGTATATCGTGTTAAACAATGTCAGCTCTGAACTGTCTGACCCCTGATTGTCTCAGGCCGTATCAAACGGCCTCACGGGCCGGATACTCACGCGGGCCATAGGTTCCCCACCCATGATCTAAATGAGTCAGAACGCCACATGTTGTTAAACTACAGTTGATAATTCCAGCTCATAGAAAAGCGACATTAAAAGTGTTCTTTTAGCTCAGCTTCACCGCAGCTTTCAAACGGCTGCAGTTTGCCTGCATTTTCCTTTTCTTCATCAAGGTAATGTCTTTTAAAATAAAGAGGACCCAGTACCCAGATAAGCCTTTAATACAGCCGTACAATGCCCGTACAATGTATATACAGAACTATGTATATAAATTGTTAGGGCTCTAGTTTTAATCAACCACTTATAGCCTTACAGTATTGAATAGTGCATATGCAGCATGTCCATCTATTTGACTTGAAACAACACATGTAAATGCATATATGCAAATGTATTTGAATGGACTTCAAGCTAAATGAAGAGAAATCAACCAAGACAGTATGTGACACGTGTATGGTGGACATGTGAAATGCAAAACAATAATTTGCAACAGGAAAGTTACCAATTAACAATGTATCCTGATGACAAGGGTGAATTTAAACAGAGGTTATGTTGAGACTGAATCAGGATCATATTTCTCTTCCCTCTCGTTTGCAGTATGAGGAAAATAAATTGGCTCTAACTGGATGGAACCAGTTCTTGCATGCAGGATGATTTTCTTTTTTCTTTTTTTAAATCAGGAACTTTTGCTGCTAGTTTCTTAATGTTCTGTGAGCTTTCATAGTATTTTAGATGAACGATCGCTTTCTTAAAGCCATAACTCTGTGTCAAAGCTCCAATGCTATGAACTACTATGACATAAGCAACAGGGGTGAATTCAGGACAGATTATTCCCGAGTACACAACTCATATTTCAAGATAAAGTTTGTCTGTTCTTGGGTAGTTATGCTTTGCCTTATGCCACAACAATCAATCCTAAAATGGTCAATCCGATATGACATGAGACATGACTAATCAATTAGAAATTAAATGGAGGTACTATTCATCTCAGGTCTTAGATTAAAGTTGTTAAATTGAACTTTTGCTAATATATATTGTATATATAAATATATGTATATACATACACACACATATATATGATCACTCTTATTTCCATTGTGGCAAAAATGCTAGAGATGAAGATGAAGTGAGAGAGATGAAGTGACTTCTCTTCCACAGTATGGGTTTATCAATTTGAGATTGGACTTGGATGAGACGTGAAATTATCCTTCCAAGGATTCACAGGGGTTATGAAACATGTGTTTAAATGTGTAAATTTCTTATTACAAAAGATTTACCTAGGTGGGTCAAAGCCCCACATTCATACAGATCTGACTTAGATGCTAGGCAACAAAACTGAGCATGCCTCCCCTCATCTCCATACGTTCGGGCTTTTAGAGGTCTAATGTAAACTACAGTTGGGCAGAATCTGATGTTAGTGTACTTGCCACAGTATACATTTATACTGAGCTATCGTTACAAATTGTTTCCAACTGCTAAGCTATAAACATTTAACAGTTTTATATTCACTGAGAAATTCTCAGTACAAAGATCATTGAACAAAACTGACGCATAAAGTCTAGCCTATGTTATGGCAGAACAGCCTTTGAAAAAGTAGGTGGAGCCTTTCAGGCTGCACCCTCTTCAGAAGTGAAGTAACAGACTGTGCTCTGAATTGAGAGTGCACCATGTGAGCGCTGCCATTGGATGCAGTGGGGGAGGGGAAACTGGAAACATGGCCGTGTCATTTTCTCAAAAGGTAAAATCAAACTTCATGCAGCTTATCTTTGTGTTGGCCAAACGGAATCCAACATACTGTATCTCAACAGCATGAATATCAGCCTGCCAAAATCCCAAACTCGTGACTCAATTCTACACACGTGTCTCACACAGGGGAGACTCACTTGATTACATAGGCACATGTAAATTTTGAAAAAAACAAATGACATGCTGAAAGCTTATGTTTGAACTTAACAAAAGAGGTCAAACTGAATAACTGCTCAACTCTTGCGGTGCCATTGACACTAAGCCACACCCACATTCTCGACTCTGAGGCGCATGGAAAATTACTGGACTGTACCACTACAGCACAAGGGGGGTGGCAAATGGTACAACATTAAGACACAACACTTTCTTATTCATTTTAGTCTTCTCTTCCACACTGTGGGCAAAAAATAAGTATTTATCTTCAACTCTGATGTACACTGTAGTGAACTGATTTAAATTACACATGTGTTGTTCATTACCTGAAAACGTCTCAGTAAACTACAACTCACAATTTCAGTGACCTAATAATTACATTACCTATATTGTATATCTTAAGGAAATATACACTCGCCCCCCCTCCTCCCAGACTGCAGTAGATGTGCCAATTGTTTTCAGACCTGCTTTTTTGACCAGGTAAGACTGGACTGTTAGCCCTTAGTGAGTAACATATACATCAATTGCATAACTAAATCCAGTTGTGAAGTAGTGTGCAAATTAAAGTACTTCCTGTTTGTATTTGCTCGTGCCCAAACTCATCAGAACAAAATACTAATAATGTTTGATTAAGCAAAGTGCCACATCTTTCATTGTGCGGGGCTTTACTGTGTGTTTTACTTCGCAAGAAATCCTCCGTCACGTTAGCTTAGCAAACGACCAATGATGGCACAAAGCTGTCATCACATTTGCTAACTTGCATATCATTTACCGTACCAGATTTAACCTGCAGTGGGCAACTTAATTATTAAAAACCAAACAACAAATGTGAAATAAGCAAGTATTCATAAAGCAATGCATGTAATTTCAGAATTTGCAAGCGCAATTTCATAAAGCCACTTGGGTAGCAGCTTGCACCTTTTCATAAAACTGTTTAAAAGAACGCCTACAACTTAAGCGCGTCTAATGTTACTATTATCAGTTAAATCATAGTGAGGCGGTCGCTAAGCCAGTGCTAGCTAAGCTTTCTGCCACTATGACTGTTGCCAGTAGGGGTCACTAGGCGGCAGCAGCTCAGTCCATGGGAACCCCGAAACTGCTCCTGGGGTGCCAACTATGCATGACCTGGGCTGACCCCTCTGATGCATGTATATACCTTGTCATGGCAAGACAAATTTCAACAAATGTCAATTGACGTTTGCATATTAAGACAATAAAAAGAATATTCCAGAAAAAAAGCAACGTAGACTCAAAAATCAGACAAATTTGTAATTTTATAAAAAATATCTGTAATTCCTTATATATTGCTCATATACAAGAGACCGAACCATAAAGAGCATGTTGTCTACTTGTCTTCGCTTAGTAATGTGGCAGTAACAACAGAACTCTATTAGGCTAGCATGCTAGCTGTGTACACTGAACTCACCAACTTTTCGTGATGTTCAGCTCTTCCCGCGATTTTCAATCCCTGCAGCAGTACGGCGCGAGCCTCGTGCGAACGCCTGAGACGGCGACGTGAGCGAAGCGCGAGACAGCAGTCCAACAGTTCTCCGGCACTCACAGGTAAAACTACCGAGTTGCGCCAAAAACAAAACAAAACCCTCTACCGGTGAGCCTCCGCCAAGCGATCCGACTGTACTCCGCTCCCGCACCGCCGTAGACTCCTCCTCTTTTCTGTGCTCCAAAAAAACACAATCGGACGTCAGTCGGCGCGGTGTCTGTGGGGGGAGGGGGAGGTTGGTCTACAGAGACGCCGAACGACCGCGTCGACCAACCGTCGAACTGTGCACACCAGTGTTCCTCTTTCTCTCTCTCCCTCCCTCTCTCGCTCCCTCTCTCTCTCGCGCTACGCACCGCGCCAGGACGCGACCGAGCGGTTTGTACGGGTGAAGTTGGCAGGAGTAACACAAGTCCTGCCTGCTTGGAGAAACCAGACTGCAGAATGGCTGAGGCACCCCCCCACAGACCTGATGGAGACGCCGGGGACCGGAGCAGCACATTAGCAGGAGAAAGGAGGGGTGTGATTTGTACACGGTGCCCGAGCGGAGGGGGAGGGGATTATTGGGTGGGCGGGGCCAAATGAACAACAGCCTAAGAAACTGTTCAGAAGAAGCTGGTGTAGCTAGAAGGTCTGACACTCTTCTTTTTAGTGTTGGTGGAGGAGGATTAAAAGAAACCATGCACTTGTGTGACACTTGAGCGCTTCCCTGCTTTGTTTTCAGATTGATTTCAATAAGAGCACTCCAGAGGGACTCATAGACAGAACAGACATGTTTTTCGTGTCACAGCGGAAGAAGCGCAGGTGTACCTAATAACATTAATTATGACTGAATTCCACATATCTCTGCCACTGTGAGAGAAGCCTATGTATGAGCAGAGAGTTCAGGTTTAATGCGTTATTAGATTAGATTAGATTAGATTAGATTAGATTAGATTCAACTTTATTGTCATTGTGCAGAGTACGGGTAAACGCCAATACATTTCATTTGTTCAGTACATTTTTATACCTAGGCCACACACGCACTATGTCAAATCAGGACATGTGAGAATTCTGGTTCTTTTTAGCTGTCTCTTATCAATATCATAAAGATCAGCTATTTTGTCCTCTCACTGTGTGTGTGGAATGTGTAATGCTGGTGGAATGGTGGGAGATTCCTTATCAACCGTTCACATGTTTGTTCAGGTCATGGTGGGTGAATGTTTATCTAATGTATTTAGGAAAAATGTAGTGTACCTGGCCAACACCAGGACAGGAGTGTGGTGGTGGTGCTCCTCTCCCTTGCTCTCCCCCTGTTCTTTCTCTCACACACACTTGAATACCTCTGCCATGCTAACCTAACATTAGGAAGACTGGCTGTATTCCATTTAGATGTGCCTCTGCTGGTGTGAGGAAAAAGTGTATCGACGATCAGAGGGATCAGCCAAGGTTAAAAGCGGTATGGTGACATGATATCGGCTAACCTAGGCTGCACTAAATGTTTTATACCACAATTTTGTGGATTTTTGGAAGATCGGGACGTGAAAATCCCAGTTGTTTTTAGCTGTCTGGTATCAATATCATAATGTTCAGCCATTTTGTTGTCTTCCTTGTGTCTATGTGGAACTTGCAATTCTCATGAAGACCAGTAGAGGGAGGTTCATGTTGACTTAACCTTTGTATCTGCTCTATTCAGTGGAAATGCAATGAAGTCAGTGCACAAAATCATGTGTTCAGTGGAGTGTGGTGCTGTGTGAGTATGATGGGAGATGTTTCTCTCCCTTGCTCTCCTGTTCTCTCTAACAACGCAAAGAAGACTTGAGGTTGTGGCTGCATTGCATTTAGGTGTGCCTCTGCTGCTGCAAGGTAATTGTATTGACCACCAGAAGGTCAGCTCGAGGATAAAAGCGTAACAATGACACAATGTCTGCGAAAAAGCTTATTTCTATGAAACGGGGCTACACTTGGGCACAATACCAAATCATGATGATCATCTGGATTTTCAGATAGATCAGGACATGGAACGTAGAAATCCTAGTAGCTATCAGAGATCACTATCTGATCAGCCATTTTGTAGTCTCGTTTGTACGTGTGGAACTTGTAGTTCCCATGGAGACCACTAGGCGTAGATTTATTGTCACGCGTTGTTTGTTCAGTCATGGTGGATGAATTCTGTGATGTGCTCCATTCAGTGCAAGAGTAGTGTAGTCGGGAGAGAGTCCAAAATGCAGGTCCTAAGTCAAAAGTGGTGGTGTGGCTGCCTCACTCTCTCTCTCTCTCTCTCTCACACACACACACACACACACACGCACAGGAGGCAAGCTCTGACATGCTAACCTGACAAAAAGCAGAGTTGAGGTTTTCTTATTCTACACGAGCAGACAGGTTGACCTTGTTGTTGTTTGTTCAAAGTGGTTTCTCACGCAGAAATAGCATAAATGACATCTGTGATGTTTACTTTGTAAATATGAAATAGCTCACAAAACAGAACCCTTATGGATTGTCACAGCAGCAGAGGAACCATAGGCAAGGCTATCACTCAACAACTGGAACAGCACACTGCAGTGATACCCTGAATGTGTTTGGAAGTTCTGTGTTCAGTATTGGCAGTGAGTCATGAGACACAAGTGGACCATGACGCCGTACAGGGTGGGGTCACTGTAAGAGTTTCTGAACAAAAATCCAACAAATCCATGTAAATAACAAAGTTTTTCAAGTTCATTGACAAATTGGTGGCATTTCATCCAGTTATTTTAATAACTCTCTTTATTCTTTCCTACACTGAAGCCTTCACATGGGCAGTTTATTTAGCGTTGATAGTCTGATATCCATTACGGTTCACTTGAGTTAATGATCTATGTGTCATGATAGATAGAAGCATAGTATCTGGTGTAAGAATAGCAAAAATAGAGGCGGAAGGTCACAGGCTGCTCAATTTGTTACAAAACCAGAGGCCTGTCGAGTTTGTTTGAGCAAATCCACGTTGAGTCTGGCTGCTCTTCCTCAGGGACGGCTGTCAAACTTTGAAGCGTTTCGCAACATTTTAAAACTGTCTCGAAATCTTTCGAAACGCTTTGAAACAGCGATGGCTCAACATTGTCATCTACTGGCAGGTGCTGTCCCTACAGCCATTAAGTGTCTCCTTCTCCTCACCCCCATATACATGAGACACTCATCATTTAAACCGATATTGTTACCATGGAAAATGTCACTTATTTATTTATGTCTCAATAACATATGTCTCAATGTATAATAACATAGTAAAAAGTGTAAATCCCATGACTGCATCCCTGTTGATGGATGTCCACATACATGATCATACAGACAGGCATCCTTCAATCCTTCCACCAATTTTGCTTTGTTTGTTTTTTGTTTTTGATTTCCCGTCACGGCTGGAGTGCATTGAAGTTTCAGTCTGTTTGCTTGTTTTTGTCCAAACTGATGGCAAGCAATGGCAAATAGCATTTAAAAAAAATAGGACTGTTTTTTACTACTTTTTAACGCCATTTTTGCTGTGATTACTTTTCCACAGTACCATACTTTATTTTACATGGCGTCTTTGTTTTGCCCATAAACCTGTGACTAGTATGACTCAACTGCAGCCCAACTGTGTTTTAGTCAAAATAATGCTAATCTCATTACTAGCTGATAGCATCACGTACAATATTAATCCCTACATAAACAGAGCTCAGAAAGCTGCTTCATGCACTTTGTAGTTGTGGCTCAATTTGCATGTGTGCTATGGCAGATCTTTCCGCTGCCCTCCAAGGCAAATGCTGCACTCACTGCTTCACTGGAAAAACAAAACGTAGGCTTATAAAGTAACAATTAAGTTCAGTAGCCAGGAACAGTTCCTGCCTCATCAAGGCACTGGATTATCCAATATGAGACCACAAATGTATACTGTTGTAGCACATGGAAAGGAACCAAGTAGCATGTTAACAACAAATAAACTAGCCTTGCCTAGTTTACCTGGAACCCCAAACCCACTTAAACAAAACATGTAACAAATCATGGCAGGTTGAGCTAATAAAAGATTTCCCACCGCTCTATAAAGGTATGGAGGACTAAAAGTGCCAAAATTAAATAAATAAATACGCCATTAAATAATTAATTAAAAGTGTCAATAATTAATTAAATGTGTCAATTATTAATTAAATGTGTCATTAAATGTGAAATAATTGATTAAATAAAACAAGTCATACAATTTAAAAAAACATTTAATTATTTCAGTGCACATTTAATTATTTCATAGTTCGGTGTTACAGCGAACCATGAATTTATTTTATTTGTCAAATTTACCCGTCAAAGTTAGAGGGCGGGTTCTTACACCTGATTGGTTACCCTGCACATCAAGTCAAGGCAGGTCCTGCTTCCACATACTGTGCAAGGTCTAAAATATCTCTCACCAACTCTCTAGAAAGTTCACGGAGATCCTCCATCAACACAGCTGCCATGTTTAGAAAAACTTCGCGTTAGCCCCGCCCACCAACTTTGATGGGCGAGGTTGACGGATAAAATTAATTCATGGTTCGCATTCACATTCAATTAATTATTGACACATTTAATTAATTAATGACACTTTTAATTAATTATTTAATGGCGTATTTATTTATTTAATTTTGGCACTTTTAGTCCTCCATATAAACGGATGAATGGTAGTTTATTAACACTAACATATCTGACTCTAAATGTGCTTTCATTTGGCTCAGTGAGGCAGTTAGTTTAGAGCAGCAAACCAACTCAGCAGTGATGGCAGCCCTGTTAGCTAACAGACTCAATGACTGCACACTACCTTATGGTTTCTATACAGATGTGACTGTCTGTGAGGAGAATTAGTTTCTCTTACTCAGCCACGTGTAAAAATTCATTTTACAATCTTTGAAACTAAAATGTATTTTAGATTTCCCATGACCGATGCTTGTCTGCTAGTATAGATTAGCCTGAAACCGACCTTGGAAAAAAGGGAAACCACTAAAACATTTAGTGGCACAATTGTGAAATTAGCTTATAGGCAATGACTTAGATGTCTATCATTTAAAAAACTGTTTCAAGTTCGGTGTTCCTTATCGCACCCTGTTTCCTGACTCACACACAACAAACAGCAGGGTTAGAAAACCTGCCAGATGAGTGAGTCACTACCGGGTAGAAAATACATGCATGGATTTCATCCAACAGCTTGGTTAATAGAAAGACGGATCTTACCTATCGGAAATGTTACAGTTGGAATGTTTTGATCTAAGATTTGAATAAGACTCCTCGACAATCCCACTAATGGAAACAGCAGCGACTTTAAATGGTCAAAAACAATATGTGTGGATGACATAATTCACCTTAAGTAAAGGTGGCATTTTCAGTCTCTGTTTTTTATGGTTATGATGTCATCAAGCTGACTAGTTGGACCAATGATGCCATAGCAGTCGAGAGTTGCTCCAAAGCTTGGGTCAAGTTGGTGCCAACTATCTCCCACTGTTTCTTATCAACTGCACGTGACCACTTCTCATACGATCTCTGCCCAATTATATCCCTCTATGTTGGAGGTCTTGGTGGTTTGTTTGGTCCATTGACTAACGTCTCCGTACTTGAGTTTTCCTCCTCCATGACAGGAGTGCTGATGCTCTGTGAGCTCTGGTTTGCGTCCAGTCGCTGAGCTTCACTTTACTGATTTGGTCAATGTGAAGCCCCTGTCTTTCCTCCCTCAATCAATTTTCTTTTCCCTGGTGAATCTTCAAGCCCACTGCAAATGTCACTTTGCTCCAACCACAGGTGGACACCTGCAGTTTGTGACCTGCTGATGATCTCTCCAACATGCTGAAATAGCATTGGATCCTGCAGGCATGGGTTGCTTGCCCATGATCCCCATCAGGCCATTGTCTTTCCCTC
This sequence comes from Genypterus blacodes, assembly GCF_046128005.1. Taxonomy (NCBI): domain Eukaryota; kingdom Metazoa; phylum Chordata; class Actinopteri; order Ophidiiformes; family Ophidiidae; genus Genypterus; species Genypterus blacodes. The sequence goes on along the minus strand of NW_027467015.1, from coordinate 1,050,322 downwards.
GTTGCCAGCGGTTCTTTCATGGCAGTCACTGGACAAATCCAAATGATCAGATTCAATAAACACTGTATGAGATGTTATAAATTGTGTAAGCACTGGATGAGATGTTATCATCCAAGGAGTATTTGTGTTCATAAATATGTACAAACTCTACTACCTCATATATTCCTTTAAAGCCTTGTGAAAAATGGCATTGCTCTCCTGCTGGTTGTTTTTCTCTTCCACTGTGGCTGACAGAGGACAGAAAGAAGAAATGGAAAGGGTACCTACACAGGGAACATAGACGTGTTTAGTACATGTCATATACCTTACATAAACATGATCCTGTACATATAACTAAAGGTTAAACGCAAGCAGCAGTTGTGAGTTTGTGCTCATTTGACCTTGAATGATGGGGATTCAAACAATTTTGGAAAGAAGAAAGGTTTCAGTTACAGAGCCACCCTCTGAGTTATCAGCACTGACTGCCGAATGTGACACTGTCGACTTCAATCGAGCAGAAACCTGGAATGCAAAAACACGTTGGTTCCAGGTGTTTGAAGCCCAAATCCCCTTGTTGGCTAACTGGCTGCTCAGGTCGTTGGTAAGGTCCAAGACCCTGAGGTGGATGGTTTAATCACTGTTTGACAGATGGTTGTTCCTAATGATGAAACTGGGGGAGAATAATTAGCCTTTATTCTTATCCAATGTGTGTGATTGCTCTGTTTGGTCATTGAATAATTCAGAGACAAAGCAATATCTCTGAATTACGAGTTTTTTCAATAATGACTTAAGTGCCAAGTCATAATTATACGGTATCAAGACAGATTTATGGGACATGCGTGTCCACCCATCTGCATATCAGGTTCATTGTTGAATGGTGGCAATTTGTCTGGGCCAACTGCCAGTCTTGTTCCTTTGGCTCATCCTGGAGTATTTCCTGCAGCTGTTGATTTAGCAGTGAAGCACAGTCACAGTCTGCCTTGAAGCCTTACTTGGTGTTTCCTCCTGGTGTTTACGGCAAAAGATGGCAGCCCTGGCAAGCCATGGAACATTTTTCGAAGCCAAATTTACAAAACGTTCAAACAGGATGAGAAAGTCCCTGTTTGGAAGTTCAAGGGCACAACATTCATTACGTTTACATGCATAGGAGCTTTCTGTCTTGGTAAGCTTTACCATGGAGATTGACTCAGTCATAAAGTTGGGTCCTGACATAGTAAATGGCTTCTTTCAAATCTATATAGTCGCTTGTCCCTCTTCTTCTTTAGGCTTGGTGTCTTACATTATCTTTAGCTACAGGGAGAAAACTAAGCTAGGGAGGCAGTGGCTCAGTGGGTAGTGCTTCCGCTTGGGAACCAAAGGGTCGCCGGTTTGAGCCCCTGCCGAGGTGCCCCTGAGCAAGGCACCGAATCCTCAATTGGTCCCCTCTCTGCGAAGAGTGGTAATGTAAGTCGCTTTGGATAAAAGCGTCTGCCAAATGATCGTAATGTAATGTACACGTAGTTGCCACATCCTAGCTACAGCTTATTGCAGCCGCCTTTTTGTCAGAGATTTTAAACGGGGCCCATTCCAGCTGCACATCCCTCTCTGCAAGGATACAAGAGACACATTTGGACATAGGAGTGACAATCATTCCAGCTACAAGTTGTCAAACAGCCATTGCCTGTGCCTGCACATTTGACATGCAGTCTTTTCAGTTGATCAAAGGGCAACTAAGCTCATCGCTTCGCACGGTGATAATATAACGCCTCAGGTCTGATAAAACCCCCATATAGACACTCCAATAGATGTCTAATAGGAAAGTCAAATAGCACATTCCACAGTCATACCATTAGGATTGAAGACATGAACACAGAGGTGTTCTTGTTGGTGTGTCTCATAATTGGTAACAGATACACAAGATGTTGATCTGGTGAACACGTTCTTTTTAAACACTGTATATAAAACTCACATAACACAGGTGTCCACAATGTGAGCATATAAGAGGTTTGACAGACTACATGAGGATTCGGAGCCCGTAGATGGAGCGTCATGTCCAAGAATAGTTTCATTTTCACACCGGTCTCCTTTCTCCAACCTTGTGTCAATTTGAGTTTGAAGGCAGCTGTTTTATATAACTAATCACTGCTGGCTTTAATCTGGTTGGATCACCCCTACCTAGTTTGTCAAAGCTATATTAACATTGATGTAAAGGACCACGAGTTTTAGAGCTTTCAACTGTGCTGAGCAAAGTTCTTTAGCTATGGAGTGAGACTGTTTAATTACCTCAAAACAAATCTCACAGTCGATCATGTAAGACAGAGATTGAGCGGACATAGAGAAAGAAAGAAAGAAATAAAGTTGCTGAAGTAGAGAGACTTATTTTTATTAAATAAAGAATACATTTACAATAAATAACACATGAATGTATAAATAACTCAACAAAACACTGGAATTACATTTCAATGTATCACAAAACACTTGAAAAGTGATTATTAAATGAAAGATAAGGAGATGGTGAGGTCGAGATGATCACAGACATGATTGATCTGTGCATCGCAGGCTGTGAGTTTAGCTACAGGAGTGAAAACGGCAACTTTTACCTCAGGATCTTGCACTGTACATGTTGGAAAGATTCAACTAGTTAGCATAGAGGTGGAGTGATGTTAAAGGTTTGGAGTAAACAGATTCTTGGCAACAGGCATGAATACAAACAGAGTAAAAACGGAATGCTTCTTCTAATTCTGCTTCAGTTTCTGCTGAAAAACTATCGATCGAAAACTGCAGACAACTATTGATCATTTTGTGCAGACACCATAATTCATATCTTGCTCCCACACATTTGTATGATTGTTATAAATGTTCTCAGGGTCAATGACACCCACGTAAGATACAATTTAAATGATAATGATTGACAGATACAGAAAGATTGAGTTTATTTGTGCTCAGCTGAAAACAGTATGCATGGCAGAACGCATGAACTTTGATTTGATGAGGGAAACTTGGCAAACAACCAAACCAACACAACCGAATGCATCAGTTGATTTGAAATGATTACACTGGCTTTTTAAGTGCATATTGATAGGGCAATGTACTTGGCAATGTTCTTGGTAATGGTAAAATGGTAAACGTGACGTGGGAGGATATGACTACATTAAAGTTAGTAGCATTAGCAGTGCATGGGCCAGGCCTTGTAAACTTCATCTGGAAATCAGACTTGTGGATTAAACATCTCACCATTCACAACATCTGAGGAGGAAACAAAGCTCCACCAATTGTCTGCAGTTTGTTCTATTGAGTCACTGCTTTCACGCAGAGCAACACTGCCACCAGGTGGTAGACGAGGGAGGCAATTTTAAAATGACATTGGCACAAGACACTGGTCTCCAGGCAACATGAGTCTCAACTCAGCGGAGCTGAAGGGCTTGCATACACTTTGCATGGCACAAGACGTCGAGCTGAAGGAAGAAACAATGTAAGAATAAGTCGATTTTCAGCTCAGCTGTTATCTGTGGCTGACACAGATGCAGGCTGGGTCATGTGGCTTTATGATCAGGAAATAACCTGTTTATGAGAGGCCAGTGGGGACGAGGATGCATCGCACTGTATACGCTGTGCAAAATGTAAACGTTTTGGAGACTCTGACACACAGCTGGAAAACCCTGATTTCATTTTCTATGATTTTGCATTGCACACAGTTATTTGAAGTGTGATTTTGTGTGTCATTATTGGCTGAGCTGCTCTTTCATAACCTCCCAAAGCTTCTGTAACATAAGACAGAACCTGTACAGACATTAAATGCAGCAGATATGTAGATGAACTCTCCGTATAGTTAATTAGAACAAAACATTATTCAAAAATATTTTCAGTGATGTGTTTTGTGATTCTTCTCTTTCTGTCGATGCAAGTGAGCCAGCGGATCATTTCACCTGGACATCACGTCTCTCCTGCTCAGCCATTTCTGAGTAACAAAGCATGATGAGCTGTATTGTCTCCTACAGTTCATTTGCATATTTGCACTATGATGGTGAATCTTGAAGTGATAGCATCTTCACTCACGAACCCTGCATTTAATTACACACACACACACAGACACACACTGCCGCCCACGGAATCGTATTTCATGAGTAATACTGCAGCCGTCTCTCATCTAAGCATGCAAATGTGTTCACACAAATTATTTTAACATTGAAATTCGCCCGGTGGGGTGGGAGGGTAGGGGTGGGCGAGCAGGGGACGAGTGTGTCCATTTGTTTTTTCACGGTACGGTCGGGTATAAAAGATGACAGCACAGCCTTTCCTGTTTGTTAAGCACTCCTGACAGCCAAGCCGTCGGGAATAGCTGCTGTTGAGAATTGATCCCGAGCAGTCTGCACAGAGTCGTGCCATGCATCACCGCCGCACAGGGGAATACGCTTTTAACAATCCCAACAAATCACATTTGTCGGAACACCACAAGACTAAACCGACTGGAAAAACAGACTTAGAAATCAGCCTCTTCTAAACAAGATAATAACAATGTGGCACTTTCTAAGCTTCTACTACCTGGATGAGGAGAAACCACGAGGCGTTGGCAGTAATGGTTGATTTTATAATGGCACTATGATTCTCTGTGTGGGACTGTGATAGCATCCAAATGATCCTCGGAATGATTTTGAAAGACACACATGGGGAAGCAAATTAGAAAACGATGGTCTGCGTTTGAAGTCTGATGATGTGATATGAGGCTGATTTACGCCAGTTTAAACATGCAGCGATGCTTTGATAACAATGATGATAATATACGATATATTTCGCTGTTTTGGTTCTCATTCTCAACTGTTACGGTTACAGGTTGCTTTCTTGGGTGTCATTGGCGGATATTGGGTGCAGACCTCCGTTCTCGTTGAGTCTCTTGGCGCGGTAGGTTTCATAGTGAATGTTATGCGTCACCTCCTTCAGGTCCTGGAGGTGAGACCTGAGAAACAGAGGGAGAGAGAGAGAGAGAGAGAGAGAGAGAGAGGAAGAGAGAGTGTGTGTGTGAGTGAGTGTGTGTGTGTGTGTGTGTGTGTGTGTGTGTGTGTGAGTGAGTGAGTGAGTGAGTGAGTGAGTGAGTGAGTGAGTGAGTGAGTGAGTGAGTGAGATGTGGTATAAAGAGGGGAAAGAGAGTGTCAGGCAAAAGAGGGAGAGCGAGAGAAAGAAGGAAAGATGAAGAAAGGCAGAGGGTAATGCAGGGAATCCAGAGAGGGAAGAAAGAAGGAGAGACAGGCAGAGAGAATTGAGGAGGGAGAGAGGATGGAAACAATATGAAGCGATGGGATTTACCACACGCTACATTCATAACATTCTCAGAATATTCCACAAGAGAGAGGACAGAGCGAGCGTTTGCCAGCGTTACACTCTCGTCACGTTCGCCTACTCGCTATCTCGGCGCTCTGCTGGTTTGTTGGCAAAGTGCGGGACGACAGATTGCAGATTCGGTGGCTGAATAGTTACTATGTTTTTCTCGCTCTATTAATATCTGTGGGAGCGTCGGCTTGCAAAGGAGTGCAGCGGTAATTTGATTGCGAGCAGGTGCAGAGAGCGGCGTGCCTTGTTTATTGAGTTGTAAATGGGTAGAGGGGAAATAAAACCAGAGAGAGAGAGAGAGAGAGAGAGAGAGAGAGAGAGAGAGAGAGAGAGACAGAGAGGGAGAGAGGGAGACAGAGACAGAGACAGAGAGACAAAGAGAGAGACATAGAGAGAGAGACAGAGACCGAGAGAGAGAGACAAAGAGAGAGCGAGAGGGACAGAGAGAGAGACAGAGACAGGGAGACAGAGAGCCCCCCCCCCCTCCCCTGGTTTGATTCTAATTAAGTTAATTGAATTTGTTCTGCAGCAGCCAAGCCGAGGATCGATACCTGCAGCAGGTAAACTGCATCAAATGAGTGAAATTCGAGCCGCTCATGTAAGCTACGCAACCGTGTTCATAAGTGTTTGTTCATGAGAAGATATGAGGCCTTTCTTACCTGATCAGGAAGTCCCTCAGCTGAGCAAACTCACAATGGTTGGGGTTTTCAACTGCAAGAAAAAAAGGATATTAGGAGATGTTGAGATACGAGCCCTTTCAATCAGACCTTCCTCATCTTCCTCCTACTATACGGGACACACACGAGGATGTTGACGGTAATAACAACGGACATGCCGCTAACCTTCAACAATCCCCCACGCCGTCTTCCTGCCCAGAACTCTTTTGCCGCTCACTTGATACTCTTTGTCGCTGCCCACCACAGCAAAGGGCATCGCCTCCTGTGATCATCATTTAAAAACAGGGGTCAGCGTGACGAAGAGGAGTGCGTAAAGGTTTATGGGATGAAACAAATAAACGAGACGCCCCGGTGCACTGATGCACTGTTAATAGGAGGCAGTGTGTGAGTGTGTGAGTCGGGTGTGTGTGGGGAAGCAGACTCTATGGATAAAAGAGCTTGATGATTTCAGGGACGACTCTTGAAGAGGAAGAGTAACACATGCCCTGAAAGAGACGGGACCTCTTACCCGTATCTTGTCATTGTCGCTCTTATCCTCCATGTCGTCATCAAACTCTTTCTGTGGGTAGAACTCGATGCCGCTCATCTCCAGCTCCTTCCTCACCTACAGCGAAGACAAAGACGTCATGATTTTGATCCGATAGAGATTTGAGTTACTTGAAAGAAGCAAACGAGGAGTTCTGTGTCCAACGCCGTCGGCTCTCACCCGCTGTTTGAACTCCTGCCTCTCCTCTATGGTCATGGTGTCGGCCTTGGCAATAATGGGGATGATGTTGACGGAGTGACTCAAGCGCTTCATGAATTCAAGATCTAGCTGCCGAAGACTGAGAGGGAGAGAGAGATAGAGAGATAGAGAGAGAGAGACAGGGAGAGAGAGTGAGAGTGGGAAGGAGAGAGAGAGAGAGAGAGGAAGACGAAGAGAGTGAGAGTGAGAAGGAGAAGGAGAAGGAGAGAATGAGAGAGAAAGAGAGAGAATGAGAGAGAGAAAGACAGGGAGAGAGAGTGAGAAGGAGAGAAAGAGAAAGAGAGAGAGAAAGACAAAGAGAGTGAGAGTGAGAAGGAGAAGGAGAAGGAGAGAATGAGAGAGAGAAAGAGATAGAAAGACAGGGAGAGAGAGTGAGAAGGAGAGAAAGAGAGAGAGAAAGACAAAGAGAGTGAGAGTGATAAGGAGAAGGAGAAGAAGAAGGAGAAGGAGAGAATGAGAGAGAGAGAGAGAGAGAGAGAGAGAGAGAGGATTTGATTTGTAACGTTTTGTGTCCCCTCTGCAAATATTACAAAGTTTCTGAACGGTTCTGCATCATTGAATAAGATAAGATAAGACACAAAAGACGACCTGTTTGTTTACTCAAGTGTGCGGAGGAGAGATATGTGTGTGTGTGTGTCTCTGTGTGTGTGTAGAAAAGATTTTGGCTAAAAGGTCACAAAAGCTGTGTGTGCGACCCTGAATGCTGAGACGTCTAGACGGAGTTTAACTCACGAGTGTCCGGTGGGGGAGATGAAGTAGAGGCAGCAGTGCACCCTGGTGTCGGGGATGCGCTTCTTCCTGGTGATGTTGACCTCCTCCTTCAGGAACTTCTCGTACTGCTCGTTGATGTGCTTACAAATGGGCTCCCAGCTGTGGACAAAGCAAAGCCGGACAAGCGAGATAAACGATTATTCAAAAGTGGGGGAATTCGATTCAATAGCGTTTGGCTGACGAGAGAGAAACCGCAGCGTTCGGAGACATTAATGAGGCTTCAATGACGCGTGAACGGAAAAGTCTCACCAGTTGTCGTTGTTGATTAGGTCCCCAAAGCCTGGAGTGTCAACCACCGTCAGCTTCATCTTCACACCGCCCTCCTCAATGACTACAACACACAAGTAATGACCCATAACCACCGAGCATCAGCCATACATCTGTGGTGTTGTTGAAGTAGGACTACATCTGTCCTGGACTCACCGTGAGACACTGATCTAATCTCCACAGTCTTGGGGATCTTGTCATCGCGAGCCCACCCTGCACTCCTCCTGCTGACCTGGGACTTGAACAGCGTGTTGACCAGAGTCGACTTGCCGAGTCCACTGTGACCTGAGGGCGAGGGCAGAAGGTGAGAAGAGAACAGAAACCATCCAGGTATGACCAAGGAACAGAATAAGTCTAGGAATCACAGCTATCTATTCTTCACAGCTCCTCTCTGACTCACCCACTACCATAATATTGAAGTCAAATCCAGTCTTCATGGTCTTCTTCCTCATCTGCTCAATGATGGTGTCAATGCCGATGTACCCCAGTAGTGTGGATCCACTGCCGGAGGTGTTGGAGCCCCCTTGAGGTCCACCATGTGTCATAGCGTGACCCCCGACGTGGCCTGCACCTTGTCCCGCAGTCGGAGCCCCAATGTTGGCTGAGCCGTGGCTTCCGATGGGCACAGGAATGCAGCTTGGAGCGACTGAGACGCCGCCGCTTCCTCCTCCTCCTCCGATCCCTGACACTTGGGGTGGGAAGGGAGTGGAGGGGGAAGGGGTACCCACATGCGGGGGCTTGGCAGGGACAGCCGGTTTAGGTCTCACTTCTGGGGGAACTATGTCGGACATGTCTACAGAGAGGGAAAGAGGGAAGATAAAAATATGCAGTCAAAGTAGGCCAGAGGAGCCGTCTGAGGCCTCTCCTCATCTCCTCATCTCCTCCCTTCACTTGTTCTACATCAAAGGCTGTAAAGTAACTGCAGGCAGATGGAGGCAGTAACAGACAGTAAGGTTGAGCCGTTATGTTCATCACAATCTAACCCCCCTGCAGACACACACATGAAGCAGGCTGCTGCTGCTGCTGCTGCTGCTGAGCCTGAGGTCAGTGCAGCCACAGAGCCTGATACAGATCACACAGGTCAGTGAGGCAGCGGCCGTCAGTCTGAGTCACAGCAGCACTCAGTGGTCAGGCAGTGTCGCTCTGTGCTCCATTGCCCCCTCGCTGCTCACTGGCACGCACACACACGCACACAAACACACACACACACACACACACACACATTTGCAAATCACAGATTATATCGATTAATCATCAACTAACCGATGGTGACTTCAAATGTCAACATGTGGCTTCACTGTTTTAGTGATTTTGTAGGAATTTGGGCCTCTTTCCTTTGAGGATATTTAAGATAACAGTGAGCTTCAAACTTTGTGGCATCAGATTAGGGGCAGGAACATGAGCAATCTGCATGCCAGGCACTTGGGATTTGGGATGAACTAGAAAGCAGATCCAGGCCTAATCGCCCCACATCAAGTCAATCCCCGCCAATGCCACATTAATAACACATTCAAATGCGCAACAATGACACAGGGGCGGGTGTCCACATACTTCTGGCCAGGCAATGGGGCTACCGCTACCGCTCCTTTTCACCTTTCAGCGACCTGTAATCCTCATTAAAAACGCGAGTCTTTGTCCCGAGTCGCCGTACAGAGTCAAGCGAACGCACATCTGACTCATACACACTTTCGACGCGTCCACGGTACACACACACACCCACCGTTAGCTCCATCCACAGCCTGCCGACCCCATTGTCTGCCTCCTGTCATACCGGGTAACGCCGCTAGCATCACCCGCCCCTGGCTAAGCTACAGCATGCTAGCGCCGATACACGGCAGAAGCCACGCCAATCACGCACTTACCAACTCCCGGTTAATTGCTCTTTAAGCGCGAAGAAACGCGTTCGGCGGCCGCGGCGGCTGTACGTGTCCGTGTCCGTGTCCGTGGAGGAAACCGCGACGCTAATAAGATGCAGTGAGCGGTCACGTGCTCAAATGGTACCTCTCTGGCCGCGAGCCCCCCTCCTTTGCCGTTACCAAGGCGACAAGAGGAAAGGGAGAATGGGGACGACTCGCGCATGCGCAGTGCTGGATCACTTCACCTCAAAGGGACATGTTTGGCTTCAGGCTGGTTTAAGGAGTTGGGCAACAATAAACTCAATTATGCATTTTCATATAGTTTATATTAATATTATATAATTTTGATCATTTTAGGTCTAATTTGCTATTGGCTATTTTTCCAATCTTCATCCATCCATTCTCTATACCCACTTTTCCTGGAGCAGGGCCAGATCTCGGAGCTCTGACTAAGGGGGCCGGATTTATCCAGCACTTGCTTGGGGTGTGATGTGAGGACAGGCTGGGTTGGTTCATCAGCATTTAAGTAATTACCTGATTCAGCAGCAATAAAGAGTCATTTAGACGGCGAGACAGGCGTTTGGGGAAAGAGCCAAATAACCTAACTTGTTATAAGAAAACGATTTGAAAGGAAATAAGAGAGGAGGATATTGTCTAGATGCAAAACAATCCTTTATTCCAATGAGAGGAGTGATGATGATGATGTGGAAGGAAAACATGTCGGGTTCAGTGTTGTCAAGTCGAGTACAAAATTCAGAATCGTTAACTCACATAATGTCTGAATCACCATTTGTGTCAATTATTCATCAATCGATCCAGTAGGAACCCACATTCTGTCTGATCTGCCGTGATTAAGCGGTGAAGTTGTGACTGCCCCCTGCAGGATGTAAAGAGAACTGGAACTGAATTGTAACCCTATCCTCAAAATAAACATGAAAATCAGTCAGCTAATAATTTGTGGAGTTGTAATGTTTAATTCTAACAAAGACAAATAAGGTTGTTTTTTAAAGTCATATGACATCTCAATAAAAACAGAGGGGATTATAGAGTTGTATTTGTTTGAGGACCAAATTTGTGGCATCTTAAACGCACGCAAGAGAATTAGAGATATTTCCACATTGATTCATTAACAATACGAGTTCAAAGCGTTTATTACACTGGAATCATTTATGGGTGGGGGGGGAGTCTTTGCCCTTTGCCCCTAGTCACTTCCTACACTGAATGCAGCTGAACAACCTTCGCCCCGTGGTGGAACAGTACTCACATGTTATCTCTGCGTTCTTCCTCTGTTCTTCCTTCGCCTTCCTCTCTGCATGTTTCGTCTGTGTGGGTTTGTCGCACGCCTGTCTGTCTTCCCCAGGACCAAACACTTTGAACCACAAACCAGCGGCGTCACGTCGCTCCTCAGCGCGTCTGTTACCTTACTGATAAGGAGGCGCCGACTTAATTCCCTCTGCTATCCCCTCAGGCCACACCCACAACCGAGTCGCATTACTTAAGTCTGCCCCAAATATGTTTACGACTTCCTATCACTTGTGCTTAGAGGAATTAATGGATTTAAGCTTTGGATACCTCTGTACTCACCCATGGACTCATACACTGATCCTGGGTAATACATGGTGACGTAGTAGGGGTCCTCTGGGTCCTCGGCAATAATCGTTCTTTCTGCCGGAGACTGTTTCGGTTTGTTTGGCGGGATGCCGCTTGTCGCCTCTTCCGGCCTCCAGCTGTTGTGTGGTTGGGATTGCAGGTCACATGACCCCTTTGGACCGGAGCCACGGTCGGTTGTGTCGACTGGGCAGCGCTCCACAGACGGCTGCCAGGTTACCACACATTTCTCCACCCAGGACACCTTGCGATTAGGTGCCACTAAGACATCAGTTGCGCTCTGTCCTGTGTCTCTGGGACTCGCCTCTTTGTGGTTTTCGCCACCACGTGCCGACGTTACTCTTGGTGAGGCAGGTTGGGGGGGTTTCTGGTGTGAGGTATCTGGTGTCCGAGGTGCCACCAGACACATCTTAGCTCGGCTTAATCTGTACGCACAGAGCGGAGCGTCCAGGTTTTGATCGCCAACTCTCGACTGACAGCTGTGATCCTTCGATATGCAGTCTGACTGACACCTGGGTTTAGACCAGAACCTGTGTAAGCGAGGGGATTTGATGTTTGTAGACGCATTGGGTTGTTGAAAGAGTTTGGATAAAGGGTGTTTCGGCGTCGGCAGCGTGATATCTTCCTCCTTAGGGGCCTGCCTAAACGGTGAGTCGGGCCTCTTGTCATAGTTTGAGTCGAAACGCCTTCTCCTGGACTCGATAGTGGACGAGAGAACTGGCGGGTGCTTGAGAGATTCTGAGGAACAAGGTGTTACAACCGCCGATTCATATGCAAAACCTGCAGTTTGAGTGTAATACCTGTGCTGTGTGTAGTCAGTGTGTGTCCGCTGGGCAGCCCGTCCATCAGTCAGCGCCTGAGCCTGAGCAGCATTAGCAGGTCTAATCCCCTCTGAATCTGACAGAGAGCTTCTCGTAGCTGACGTTCTACCCGACAGACTTTCTATTTCCTGCTGCTGCTTCATGTTTGTCTTTGGTTTAGGCTTTGCAGCAGTACACGTCTCAACATATATATTCCCAGTTCTCCTTAAACCAATGTTGTCCTGATACCTGTGAGACTCAGAGTGAGGATGAGACTCATTTCCAGATTTCCAGCTCACCGAACAGGCTCGTCTTAATTCAGGGCGAGTGAAGTCCAGTAAGGCTTCTTGGTCAAGAATGTCACTTTGCTCGTATTTTTTGCTGGAGATGGGAATCGATTTCGCCCGTCTTTCTTTGGTACCGGGAGAAGCCTGCTGGGCCTCTTGGCTACCCAAAGGCATCCCTTGGCACAGAGCGGTCGGAGACGGACTCAGTCTGGGTATCAAGACCGTCAGAGTTGGAGATACACTCAGCCTGCTTGGCGCTGGAGAAGAATTGCTTGACTGTGAGACGGGGAGATGAAGGGAATCGCTCGGCTTTGGCTTCAGACGGGAAGGAGTGGGAGAGGAATTTGGATTTGGGGGGGAAATGCAGATGCTGGGCTTTGCAGAAAGATACGCAGAGCAGCAGGTTTTTGGTTTGATTCTGGGTAGGGTTGCAGCTCTTTCCTCATGGTTTCTCTGTGAATAATGACAAGATTTACTCCCAGAGGACTGACTGGAGGTCCTGACTGATGTGGATATTGGAACAAATGATCTGGAGGTGAAAGACCAAGGGGACAAAGATGAATTATGATCAAGCAAATACATTTACTTTTCTTATTATTTACTGCACAAGCGGCTGCTGGTTGTACCTGTCAGAGGACTGTTTTGAGTCACGTTTCCCGTAGACGAGCCCCCTCTCGTCAAACGACGGGATCTGGATGACTCTCTTTTTGATGACAGGAGAGAGCGAGAGAGGAGGCGGCAAGCAGCCCGAGGTATCTGCCGTTGGTTGTCTGGACGATGAGGACACTCGAGGGATGAGAGGTGCAAGTCGGTCGAAAACACTCATTCTGTCATGCAGGAGGAGGGAGGAGATGAAGGGGAGACACAGCATGGAGATCAATCAGGAGTGAGATAAAAGAAAAGAAAAATCCAAGAAAGGACTAGAATGAGTAAAAGCACCACTAACCTGCTAACTGGAGCGTCGTCTCTGTTGTTAACACTCGGGAGCGAGTGAGCCCAAGTGTGTGAGACACTGAGAGCAGAGCAGTAGGAAGTGGTGGGCACACACTTGCCATTCTCTCCATTCCTTCACACTGAGGCTTCACTGTTTCACTCCCACTCTCTCCCATCTCTGGTGTCGCTCCTTTCAGTCGGGACGCCGCCTGCAGATCGAGTCTCTCTTTCTCTCTCTCTCTCTCTCTGCAGGCCTTAAGGACCGACTGTCGCAAATGTAAAATGTTTCAACTTCAAAATAACACGCAAACGCAAACACCATGAGGATTAAACAACTTTATTTTCGTATGAACAATGGAAGCATAAGGTCATCATCAAAAGAGGAGCTCACACACCTGCAGTTTCCTCCCCATGCTGTCTTGTAAAAACAAAATATATACACTTTGAGCGTTGATAAATGCTTTTGTCTGAAATCTTGGTCCGTCTCAGGTCTTCTTGACACCTTGAACAAAGTCGTTGCATTCACTGAGCACATATTAAATTGGATGAAGTCACTACTTCTAACACACCAACATCATTTTGGCACAATGGCACTGCTAACCATCCACATGCTTCACACAGCAGACACTGTTCAATCATTGCACGTAATGTTTTTTATCACATCACTGAAAGCACAATATAAGTAAACGTCCATGGTAAGTGATTGTCGAATTACAAAACGTACGCAAAAAAGTTGGCACAGGTAAAAGATGGCATGAGATTTACATCACACAAGCTCGTGTCTGTTCAAACTGTCACACATTTCTAAAGGGCGTCACCGTCCTACACACACACACACACACACACACACACACACACACACACACACACACACACACACACACACACACACACACACACACACACTTCCCTTTTTCACGTGTGGCCTTCGCTTCCTAGCACCCTCTGCTCACTTTTCCTCAATCTCCATGGCAAACGTCCACGCGGAAGGTCGGGGGAAAAGTTGGAACGTCACAACAGAGCTTGAATCTTCCTCCCCCTCCTCCTCCTCCTCCTTCCCCTCTTTGACGGTGATGGATCTCATCCCATCCCGCAGTGGTGTCCTGGCAGCACCTTTGTCCAGATGGCCCGCCGTCCGCTCTTCCTCATCTCTCCTCCTCATCATATCAGGGCATTGCTGTCGTCATCTCTGCAGTTCACGCTGGCTACAAGCGGGTGATGCCGGAATGTTTTGTTGCTCCATTTGTGGGAGTCCTGCAGCCCGGGCTCCAGAAAGTAGAGGCACGCTCCAAAGCCCGCCAGCACCAGAACCGACACCAGCAGGTAGAGGGGGACGAACCAGTCCAGGAACAACCACGACATGCTGCTCGTCGAGGAGGAGGATGGGACGGGAAGGGGAGGACTGAAGGAGAGAGGGGGCAGTGGGGGGGGGGGGGGGGGGAAAGGAAGCAGGTGAGGTGAGACCGAGGGTGGACGAGCAGTTAGGAGCACTTCATCAATTCACCACAGGGAGACATCGTGCAAGAACTAAACTGCAGCATCTGACGCTCGCTTTCCTGCTGCTTCCTTGCACAGGAGGCATGACACGTTACAAAAGCAGCTGCAGGCGCGAGTATGCCGATGTCTGACAGGTGTTCCCAACAGGCTGAGAGGGATTCACAGGTCACGACTGAAAATGTTCCTCTCTGATTAATGAAGACATGCGGCGGTTTGGTGCTTACCTGCAGATGCTGCTAAACCAGGCGGCGTGTGGCTGCGTGACGCTCGATCATCAGACTGTTGCTTGTGAGGGAGTGACGGGAATCACAGGTGCTGGGAGAGAGGCACGGGAGACAGAGGCTGCATGCTGCTTCATCCTCCAGCTCCTCGCTCTGACGTTCGGGAGAGGAGGGGCGGGGGTTGCCATGACAACACCCCTGCTGATAGTTTAGAGGATGGAGGGAGTGGGAGGGAAACTTATATAACTATAATCATTTTTTGGGGAGGGTGGGAGGAGAGGAGAAGCCCTTCAGATGTCTCTGGGTGCTAAAATCAATTCCACTCCATTTAACACAGAGGCCATCACACAGTTAATGTGGCACTGGCATTGAAACACAGAGGGGAGGAAGGGGGGGTGCAGTGTTTTTGAGTCAAAATGTGATTTCTGTTGTTTCTGACGCTGAACACGGACAGGATGACCTACATAATGAGTAGTTGTCAGAGGATGAAGAGCTGCCATTTATAGCTCCTTCTTTGTGGATCAAATGTGTGCAGAGTTAAGTAGCTCAGCTCAGCTCAGCAGCTTGTGACCTCCTTAAGACATCAACACCTTTTTTACAACATGTAGGATTTATTTAACTTTGTACAGCTTTGATCTCATGACACATAGATCTGAATCATATATGGAGGAAATCATTGACAGGTATTTGCTTGAGTGCTGGATTAAAAGTAATCCTGTGAATTTGCATTGTGACGGTAGATTTCCATTGAAGGTTTACAAACTATATCTTATGATTCCATTGAGCAGTGTAATAGTGTCTGGACGGACAGAAATGGCATTGTGGATATCACAGCAAGCCGCTCTGAGTCACACTGACACACAGAGTGTGGAGGTTCACACAGAAAGTGTGTGTGTGTGTCTGTGGCTTTGTTTATAACTTGGATGTCACTTGTGTGGTGGACTGTGAGAGGACTTTGCTCCTCAGGAAATTGGAAACAAATGGAGCAACAACTTCAGGACAGTTCAGATGGATGTGATGGTCGCCAGCTACTGTCACCACCGTGTGCTGAAAGAGGGGGGAGAGGGGCAGCAGGGGGAGGGGGAGAGAGGGGTGTGGAGGGGAGGTGAGAGAGGGAGGGGGGTTAGTGAGTGAATGAGATCTACTGTCTCTTCACTGTTCAACAAACTTCTGCCTGTCTCAGTTTGTCATTAGCAGCTCAGCATGGACACACAGAGACAGTCGCTCGGCCCCTCAGCTGCTGGCTGACGTTCAGCTCAGCACACTCAGGGTTCTCATGCCGTCTGTGTTAGAACTCAGAATTACTCAACATGATTCATCTAATACTTAACATGTATTTTGATTCTGCACACTCACATTTCTGTCCTGAAAGCCTTGCAGCACTTTTAGTGGAGCTGAATGTGAAGGAGATCCAGCGGAACTATGTTCTGCTCTGGGAGGAAAGATTGAAGAACATCTCCAATGTGACAACCTTTGTTATTGTTGTATTTTATACTGAGACTAATGTGACAGTGATGTATTCTAGCGTTCTTACATAATAACTAGAATGGAGGCTTGTATCATGGACATCATGGTCAGACTCTGCTCCAAACTGAAACGTAACATGTTCCTCTGAAAACGGAAAGTGACACAAATACATCACAACTACATCCCCCGCTGAACATAATAGCAACACCAAATACTTTTATTTAGGATTATGTTTTGGTTAAAGTGACTACAGGGGGTTAGAATTACTTACAAAATTGACTCGGAAGTCTCGAGAGAACACAACTCCTGCAGAAAACACAAATACAGTCAGCTGCTGTGTGAGTGTGAGTGTGTGTATGTGCGCGTGTGCCTGTCCGTGTGGTGGGAGATGAAGACGTACCTCCATCCGCTTGATGCTGACCTCGCTCTAACAGGACTTGCACAGAGCGCTCAGACAGCGACGGGACAGCAGACAGAAGCCTGGAAGACACAGACGAGGTTGTGTAGCATCTGGACTGACAAGCTAAATAAAGAGGTGAATAAACTGAGCAATAATACCTCTGCATGGCCTTTTCGTACGTGTAAACTTTCTGTCTCCTCTCTTCTGTGTTCTTCTCAAACTGCAGTGTGTCCTCTATCCCCTGCCTTATTGATCTTGGGACTTCATCCTGCATGGAAAGAGACGATTATAGATGATTATGTGACAAATAAAAACTAATGACCGGAGCAAAACACTCAGTGTGATGTTATGAAGATTATCCCAAACATAAGAACATATATAATAAAACATTACAGTACATTATACTTAGTTTGGACTCCTAAACAAGTCTTAATGCGTGTGTACCCAACAAAATGTCAATACCAGATCTGCAGGGTAGAATCCACTGGTGTCCAGCAGTATGAGACCTTCCACCATCTCAGGAAACAAAGCACTGAACTATGGACGGACGGACACAAACACACACACACACACACACACACACACACACAAATATTAAACATGTTCAGTGAATACAAGAAAAAGATGCATGTGCTGTATTTTAATAATTACCATAGAAGCAATGATACCACCTGTAACAGAGTGAACATACGGCACCGTCACACTCAGAAGCTGCAGGCACGAGACTCACACAAACATTAAGACTCATCCATTCATAAGCACAGTGTGACGTTTGACGTTTGTTGACTTGTTCAATCTGGGACTCCAGAAAGCAGTAATGTTCCTGTTTATGTTAAAGTACATTGTGTATCTGGATGTATTACACACACACACACACACACTGACTCACCCATGCTGTGGCCTATGATGGAGAACCTCCTCCATTGAAGAGCTGCAGGAGTCATTTCAGATAAAAAACATTTCAGATCCTATGCAGCCTGACAGCAACGGGACCTCACACTGCAGAGACTTACAACCACATTTAGATTTGAACCAAACGCACACACCTTCTACAAGTCGGCGTACGTCGCTGGCAAACTCCAGATACGAGTAGAATGAGCCGGGAGGACGATGGGATGACAGACCGTGACCTGGCAGGTCCAACGCCACATATGTGCACTCTTGAGAGAGAGAGAGGGAGATGGGGAGAGAGAGATTCACTTTTACCCTCTTACTGTCACCGTCTCTCCTCCCTGACAGAGGTATGTTACCTGTGGGCAGCAGGGGGATGAGGGTATCAAACGAGCCGCAGTTGTCAGCCCAGCCATGCAGGCACAACACAGGACGACCGTGATTAGGACCCCAGACTTTACCTCTCATATCTCCCCATGAGACTGGAACTGTGAGCTCTGAGACTGGACACACACACACACACACAGATAAAACTGTTTGCATTGAGTTTAATTCCCTAAAGTAACAGAGGAGTTACAACAGGAACTCTTACCTGTTGGTTTCATTTCGGTTGACAATGGTGTGACAATTAAACAAGTGAAGCTAAAGCAGGCAGCCTCTCGCTCTTTGACCCCCAAAAGGAGCAAACACTCGCTGCAACTGAGTTGTTGGGCAAACTCAGCCAATCGCAGCAGTGCACAGGGGCGGGCCCTTACTTCTAACCCAATCAGGGCACAGCAGTTAACAAACCAGCTAATATTCCCTCAGTGAAGCCTGTCAGGGGTCACGTCACTTTGTTTTGAACTTCAAACCTAAACTTGTCTCATTATTAAAGTTTAAAAGTCAAAGTAGTAGCTTTGAAGCTTCATATCTTTTAGAAACGAGTATCGTCCTGTGGGATTATTGTGCAGGACACGGCGAAGGCGTATTGCTGCCCCGGCTCATTTGTATATCTCCACTGAACGTTTATATCCTTGTATATATTCCAGTGCGTTGAAGAAATTGAACGGGTTGTTACCTCATGTTGTTCACTGAATGATCTGTAACTCCAATTTCTGACAGCTGTTTGCTTCATGCATTTCTCTGTGTAGTAGTTTGTGTTTTCCATCACATCATGTTTAAAGCTCTGGAGAGATAGAAATGTTTAAACTTTAAACATTTCTATCTCTCGACAGCTTTCTCCACCAGGGTGCTTACCAACCAGTGCCAGCCCACGATTCAGTGCACAGTGAGCCAGTCACAAGGATTGAGAACTGGACTGCACAATCCAACATTTAGGGAGGTTTAACACTTTTTAATCTCAGTATCACCAAATACAGGAAACAGTTGGACATGTTCTTGCATTGTCAGACATTCAACAGCAGCACAGATTGAAATATATTTCAGAAATTGGGGCAGAATTCAAAGACATTACAAAGAATTCCAGCAGACTCTGCTCTCTGCTGTGGTCAGGGAGGTGTTACCACTGCCTGAAGGCCAAAACAGAGCGGAGGAGGAGGGGTTTCCTCCCTCAAACCATTTGGCTTCTCTGCTGTGTGGCTTCTGATGTGGACCGTCAGGCCTCCACTGCGAGCAAAGTTTTTACCACAAGCTGAGAAACAATACGGCTTCACCCCTGTGTGTGTTCTCATGTGGATCTTCAGGACTCCACTGCGAGCATAGTTTTTACCACAAACTAAGCAACAATACGGCTTCTCTCCTGTGTGGCTTCTCATGTGGTATGTCAGGGCTCTACTGCAAGCAAACATGTTGCCACAAACTGAGCAACAATACGGCTTCTCTGCTGTGTGGCTTCTCATGTGGATCTTCAGGGCTCCACTATGAGCAAAGTTTTTACCACAAACTGAGCAACACAAAAGCTTCTCTCCTTTGTGGCATCTCATGTGGGTCTTCAGGACTCCACTTTGAGCAAAGTTCTTACCACAAACTGAGCAACAAAATGGATTCTCTCCTGTGTTTCTTCTCATGTGGATCTTCAGGACTCCACTGCGAGCAAAGTTGTTACCACAAACTGAGCAACAATACGGCTTCTCTCCTGTGTGTCTTCTCATGTGGGTCTTCAGGACTCCACTCTGAGCAAAGTTCTTACCACAAACTGAGCAACAAAATGGCTTTTCTCCTGCGTGTCTTCTCATGTGGATCTTCAGGACTCCACTGCGAGCAAAGTTTTTACCACAAACTGAGCAACAATACGGCTTCTCCCCTGTGTGTCTTCTCATGTGGATCTTCAGTTCTCCACTGTGAGCGAAGTTCTTACCACAAACTGAGCAACAAAATGGCTTCTCTCCTGTGTGGATTCTCATGTGGACCTTCAGGGCTGCATTGTGAGCAAAGTTTTTAATCACAAACTGAGCAACTAGATGGTTTCTTTCCTGTGTGGCTTCTCATTTGGACCTCCAAGTCTCCATTCAGAGTTGAGATGGTGGATAGAGCCTCTGTGTTCTGTTTAGTTTGACTTTGATGAAGCTGTGAGGAATCAACTGTCTCTTCAGCAACTTCAGTCATCACAGACTTCAGACCATGAAGCTGCTCTCCCTCCTGACTGATCCAGAGCTGCTCCTGCTCCTTTTTAATATGTGGCGGTTCTGTCTGCCCCTGGTGCAGACTGGGGCTCCACTTTTCCTGCACAAACAGCTGCTGGACGTCTAAAGGGAATGCTGAAACAGACAAATACACATTGGAAAACATATAAGGTTATATTTGCACAACCTTATAGGAGCACTATAGTGGAGAAAGGTCACAGTTCACAATGGGATCAAGGTTAAAGGGTTATGTTGATATGGTGGATACTCGGGTTGTAACGATACCAAATATTTTACTTCAATACCCATGCCAAGTTCAGTATTGCAACACAGTATTAATACGGTACCACTAGTCTCAAATCCCTCCAAGGTAAACAGACATTGATGAGAAAATCTATGTTTATACATAGCACTAGGCCCAGTTTGATATAAAACACAATTTTATACAATATGTATAGTAGGGGGACCCCGCTTCATCTCTCCGTCAGTTTGGGGGTCCTTGGCCTGAAAAACATTGAAGACCCGTGGTCTAAGACAAGTGTGATAACTTCACACATTATACCACACCATAACAAAGCTTTTCTGAGAACACCAACAACATGAACCTGTTATTTTGCTTATGCAACTGTACAGTAATCAATCTGCTGTACTTCTTTACTAAAAATTAGTTGTCAAATGTTTGCCATAGCATTTTAATTCTTGTGTTTCTTCAAATTCACCTTTTGTTTCAATTTCACCATAATTTTTTGGTTGTAAAGGACATTGTATTTATTAACAGTTCAACCTTGTCCTAAAATACAAAAGAGTAAACAAACCTATTCGGTGCAGCCGGACTTCAGGGTTGAGGGCTTCGAATAGTCGTTTGCGTAGTCGGTCGTTCTCCTGCTGTGACTGGGACAAGTCTTCTTCTAAACCTCTGATCTCTTCTAGTAGATCTTCAACAGCCGCAGTTGGTCGATGGCTCACCAGCGATCTCAGCATTTGGACAGTCGACATTTTCAAACAAAGACGGAACCTTTTCTCGTTTTTTCTGACTGTGTTGTGTTTTCCAAGCGACCGGGTTGAACTAACTCGAGCTAACGGCTGTGAGCCTCGCCTCGGTGGAAGTTAGCGGAGATGAGGAGAATAGAGGAACCTGCCTAATGTCCAACTGTTGACACATACCAACACACACTCATTTACGTACACGCAGTATCTCTCGACTAACGGACAACACAGTCCATTACGCCTGCCAGCACTCTGCTGCTTACGCCCCCGCAATTTCTCCACAACTCCCTCTCAAGGTCTTGCTCAGAGACCAAGATAACAGTTGCCCAGCAGCCACACATGCGGAGAGCAGGTCAGGTCCAGCGCTGAAACATCCTATTGCTTAATAAAACTCATCATATTCTCAGCTCTACTTCTCCTCATCCTCCACCTATCAACGAACACATGGAGGACCCTCTGATCCTTCCAAATACACCCAAAGTGACGTTTTACTTCTGTTACGGTATGCGGAGGACTGGACACAATGTTGCTAACATGACAACCTTCTCGCTAAATCTGGCGATATTCCACTTCTGCATTCCTTTAACAAAAGCGACTGGCGAGGAATGCAATGAGCAGCGACTTTGTCTGGTGTCCATGGAGATGAGTAGCAGGTCAACTGCTGTCAACTTAAAACCGTCGATACAAACAAAAGGTTATGGTTCATGGCCAAAAAAAAAAAGTTCACCTTTTGCTGTGACTTGTTGTAGGATCCGGAGTGGAGCTTAAGGTTAGAAACTAAACCAAACTTCAGGAAGAAGAATTAGATCATTAAACAGGAGGACACAACTGATTTATGTAATGTGCGTCTAGACAAAGCATTTAAGTCATAGGGTTATTTTGAGAAGTGATGGCCTATTTCAATGTCAACATTAAACAACGTCTCTCCCACGACGTTATAGCTGTCCTTCATTTCTACAAAATATGCAAATTAGGCGATGGCGTTATTTAGCGACTTCCAGCAACGTTTGGAACAACCAATAGCTACTTTCCTTACTGGTGATTTGGTAACCTAGTGCTGCAGAGCTTGTAGATGTCCATCGAAACTAAAGCAGCACAAATGACTTTTGGACTCCAGAGGTTTGGACAGAAATTCTGAACTCTCCTGATTCAGATAATGATGAAAGTCTTTACCAGCTGATTTGTGAAGGCAACGACGCAGAGCCTTCGCAGCCAAATCAGTGTTTAATGTTGGCGGAAGGCAGGAAGCAGCAAAATGTTTATTAAACACTGTGCAAATCTCCTCAGGCTCAGTTACTGACCTACATAGATGAAAGCAGACAGAAGGATCAGTGTGATGCTGAACTCTTATTCTTTTATTCATCGTAATTTAAATGTTTTTTTGTCTGGTAATTACATGGAAACGCAACAGTTAATTCAGAGGATAGTTACAATTTTATTCAGTTTTAGCTTGAAGGCATCATTATGAGGAAGGTGTGTGCGTGTGCATGTGCGTGTGATCATAGCTTGGATGGCTGTGTGTTCACTAGAGAGGCCGGCTGTGAAAGGACTTTAGACCGCAAGAAGTCGGAGACAAACGGAGCGATAACCTCAGGGCTGTTCAGATGGATGTGATGATCGCCCGGTACTCTCACCACTGTGTGCTGAGAGAGAGAGTGAGTGAGAGAGAGAGAGAGAGAAAGCAAGAGAGAATGAATGGTTGAGAGAGAAAGCACGGGAGACAGACAGAGAAAGACCCACAACAACTCACATTTCTGTCCCGAAAGGCCTGAAGAAGAGCTGAGTTGAATTTCTTCTGAGTTTTTTCTGAAAACAATTTATCCAAATTGTCTCCTGCCCTGAAAAATAAAACACATTTCAAACTTTTAGTTCTCTCAGCTACTTCTCTCAAAACTCTTCACTTCACCTCAATGCCCATTCATAACTACGCCATTGCTCTGTGTGAATCGCTTGTTACTGGAATATAAAGGACAACATTAGAATTCAAAGATCCAGTGCAGTCTGGGGTTCAAAGTGGAGGAAAGAATGTCTTACAGAATGAGAAGAATATGGGTTTGTGTCCTGCTCAGAGTCTCCAAACTCTGCTCCAAACTCAGCCGA
Organism: Genypterus blacodes; assembly: GCF_046128005.1. Classification (NCBI taxonomy): domain Eukaryota; kingdom Metazoa; phylum Chordata; class Actinopteri; order Ophidiiformes; family Ophidiidae; genus Genypterus; species Genypterus blacodes. The sequence continues at coordinate 1,026,971 of NW_027467015.1, read as the reverse complement.
GTGATGTTTTTCTGAAAGCACAGACGGATGCACAGGGCTTTGTATGGAGTGAAGGAAACCTAGTGGCAGTAAATGGTTAGCAGAGGTTAAAGGTGACTTACGAAATTCACCCGCAAGTCTCTGGAAAATGCAACTCCTGAAAAAGAGGAAAACATTGAGTTGCCTGCGTGTGAGAGAAAGAAGAGAGACGGAGATGAAGACGTACCTCCATCTACCTGAAGCAGCCCGCGCTGTAAGAGGCTCTGCACCGACTCTGCAGTCAGAGACGGGTTTGCAGACAGCAGCCTGGAACACATGAAAGGTTTATTATAGGTTTAAGTCTCAGGGTAAAAGGAGCAGCCAGAGAGTGAGATCGTGCTTCACCTCTCAGCCGCCTTCTCGCGTGTGTAAACTTTCTGTTTCTTCTCATTATTCAATTTTTCAAACTGTATCATCTCATCGATGCCTCGACGGATGATTTTGCACAGTTGCCTCTGCAAGAAAACACAGAAACGATGAGACACACACACACACACACAGCACTGCAGGGAAAAAGAGGATCATGATAGAAAATCATAAATAAATATTTTTTTAAACTAGTCCTGATTTTGCCTTTTGTACTAATGGATGCTGGATTTCTGTGTCTCTCAGTCTACTATGGGATTTTTTTTTACAGTGCAGATTTTGTGGCAACCAAAAGCCCAAAATGACTTCAGACTCCAGATCCAGTTGCAGTACCGTGTCAGTAGGCAAGAATCCGTAGGAGTCCAATAGAACCAGAGCTTCCACCATCTCAGGATACAAAGAGCAGAACTGTGGACACAGACACGATGTGAAGAACACACACCAGAACATTGGGAACAGAACTGCTGTTTGTGTGTGTGTGTGTGTGTGTGTGTGTGTGTGTGTGTGTGTGTGTGTGTGTGTGTGTGTGTGTGTGTGTGTGTGTGTGTGTGTGTGTGTGTGTGTGTGTGTGCAATGTTATTTACCATCCCAGCGATGTCACCGCCTATAAATAACAAGAAAGCAGGTTGGATTCTTATCTCAATGTATGCAAAAGGTCAAAGTTGGTGTCGTTGATGTTCACACACACTTGTTAACTCACCCATGCTGTGGGCTATGATGGAGAATGTCTTCCACTGGAGAGCTGTGGGAGTCATTTCATACATCATCTACCTCAGTGCCACATTTACACAACATATGGTTTATATACTAACTTGGTCATTTCACCAATCATTTCTTTAATCTTGTGTGATGTGTGTGTTTACGTCTAACAATAACATTGCTGAGGGGCACTGGGGTCCTACACACCGTCAACGACTCTGCGTACATCTGCAGCATACGCAGCCGTGTAGTAGAAAGCTCCGGGAGGGCGATGGGACGACAGGCCGTGACCCGCCAGGTCCACCGCCACGTATCTGCACTCTGACAGAGACAAAGAGAAGAAAGAGATGAAGTCGCCACCGCAGGATCATCTGCAGTCTAGAACAAGCCAGTCTCCTGTAGATAAATCCCTCTGTGGCTAAGAGGGTTCTGAGAAGTGCAGCCTGCAGTGGCCAAATTTGCAGGATACAGCCAGCGTAACCTTGGCAACGCTCATTAGAAGGTTGTTTGTTTGAGTGTTAGCAGGAATAGTTTTTTTAAGTTTTCATGTTTTGCTTTTGTTATCATTGCCAGATCGGATTTGCTTTGTGAATTTTTTCCAAACTGATGCATCAAGCCGGCCTGTGAGACTCATGATGGAGAATCAATATGTGACGTCTTGTTTGGACGCAGATAACGATCATCATGATTTCAGGCAAATATGTGTTCGGAAAAAAAGTACAGACACTTTAAATGCATCTTCTGTAGCTATGGATACTACTGATCTCTGTTAAAATCGCAGAAACTAATTAAGGCAGAGTGAGGAAAGTTCAGTACAGTGACATTCCTGGGCTCAAAGCACAGCTGATCGTCGTCATGGAGATCCATCTTGTTACCTGTGGGCAGCAGGGGGATGAGGGTGTCAAACGCACCGCAGTTGTCAGCCCAGCCATGCAGGCACAACACAGGACGACCGTGGTCAGGACCCCAGACTTTACCTCTCACCTCTCCCCATGGGACTGGAACTGTCAACTCTGAGACTGGACAAACACACACACACATCTAAATCTCCATGTGAAGACGTTGTGCACTTTTGTTCATCATAAAGTGAACAAACGAGCTGAATTGGCGTGATGCGTTCAAAGGCAAACCTCCAACTCCAACTCATGACTCAAAGTGCAGGAGGAGAGACAGCAAACAAACACATTAGATGAGAAGCTAACGGGTTGAGTTTGTATGTGGAAGTGTGGAACTTCACCCAGAGCTCCTGGACAGGTGAACGCTCTCACCTGCTTGTGTCGTTGCGGATGACGTCATTAAGCGTCCGATGGTCCTCAAAGTTCAAATGACACTTAAACACAACGCAACGCCGAACAAACGCGACAAAAACTGCAGGACTTGGATAAAACAAAATAATCAGTGAGACGCCAGGGGGCGGGGCTAGTGCTTTTGACAGGTGGTTACTTTGCCCTCAGCAACAACTGACAGGCACATTGTAGTTTGTAGACACTTCACGTAATAACAAAACATTACGATAAATTCCGTAATCTTGTCGACAGAAATGTATTATTACAATCATAAGTTAAGTTGCCAAATTAGGCTATTTTTTTAGACGTGTTTTAAGTCATTATATCATGTCACAAATGTTTAAGGGTTTAATTTGGAGTTAATGAATGTACGCAGATGAAAGCATCAAAACATAACATAAACAAATACATAAACGTTTGGAACATTCACCAGCTACCTTATAGTACAGCCAGTGAACATGAGGAAGAAGCCGCTGTGTTAGATTCACACTTGGGAATGTGACAATAAAAAATCCATCATCGTGTTCCAGCTCTTAATACAGAAAAAAATATCTATAAATATTTAATCGATAGTAGAAACTGGGACAGTCTTCGGGGGATGTATGACAGCTGAACCCACGCAAAACCGCTTTTGTTGGAGGCGTTTATCAGTTTGATTGATCCCAAATCAGGGCTTGAGACAGGTTTTAATAAAGGCAGAAGGTTTGTGCTCACATATTTACTGAAAACGCAGCCACAGGCGGTAAAGAATGTGTTTTGCTCATAGTGAAATTGTGATAAACATGAAATGATTGTTAAAAGATTGCAGTTTTTGGGATTGTTAGAAGATGCAAGTCATCTCTTCTGAGATGCTCAGTCCTTCATCCCCCACTGCAGCCTACCTTTAAAGGTAATGGATGAACACACACACACACACCTCATAGATTTCCTGCAACTGCTAAAATATTAACAACTGGCTGGAGACTTCTGAGACTCCCAGCTCTGCACATAAAACAGATTCCTCACAGGCAGCAGGCTCAAGGTGATTCTAGCTCCAGGCTGCCAAATTTACAAGCATGTCTGTTCTGCCGCAGTCGGCACAGAGACAAATCAGGAAGCCAGAGAGCACAACATGCCTGAGAAGAAGCCGAGGCAGAAGAGGCGGCGTGGCAGGATTCACCAGTTCATGCTATGGTTTATGCGAATTCACTAAACCAAACTGTGTCTACTGAGCCGGCCAATAACGTTTTGAGAACTACAAGTTATAGAATCTAAATCTTCTTCCCACGACCTGCAGAAGATTAGATGTTGCAGGTGTGTGTGACCTGGCAAATATATGACAGTTTGTCCTCATAGTTGGGGGAAAGGTAAGACTCGCCTTCTCTCACGGTGATTGGTCCAGACTGCAGCCTTGAGATATCCGGTTATCCAATGGCAGCGTCGGGAAAGATCACGTGGCCAACAGTTTGGAAATGTAAAAATATTATTTTTGTTTTAATGAGCAATAACTTCTGGTATTAAAACAGAGAACATCTGGGTCCTGATCAGTGTTACACAGTCTATGGTACATTAGTCAGCCACTGTGATTGGTTGATGGAAGGTGCTGTGTGAATACTAGTGCTTTGTCCAAGGATGAGGATGAGTCACACACACACGACTACTGAGTTAGGTCCATTCACATTTACTGAATAGCTACGTTTAATAAGTTTGCATGTGAGAATCTATAGCACCTAAAATGTTTACAAAATTTGAGTCTGTTCCAAGAAACGTGTGGCGTCTCGTTGACTCTCTAACAGCTGTTAAAACAGAGATGTTATAATTTTGTCTGCATGTTCTCTAATCAGAGAGAACGTTAGACTGCAGGAAGTCGCAGACAAACGGAGCGACGACCTCAGGGCTGTTCAGGTGGATGTGATGGTCACCTGGCACTTTCACCACCGTGTGCTGAGAGAGAGAGAGACGGGGGGGAGACAGAGAGAGAGAGAAAGAGAGAAAGAGAGAGAGAGAGACCATTTAATGTAACCGCTGTGTCTTTGGGTTGTAGGATGAAACCCACACAAACACAGAGAGAACATGTAAACCATGATTGGAGGACTACTCGGCCTTGGTGGAGGTATGCGCTCTGGTCCGTCAGTCTGTTACTCAGAATAAGCATCATTTCATTTGTGCCACTTCCCCACAGGCAGCGTCAGCACACACGCTGGCCTCCTGCTGGTGCTGTGATTGGCCTGTCAGAAGCTCCCATGAGGCTCTTTTCCAGCATTATCAGCAATTATGGCCTCTAACAAGGATCATAAAGAGACTTTTTCGGGTGAGTGGCTCTACATTTCTCCTCTTTATCAGCTCCATCTGACCCGGCACCAGTATATAGGTCAGCATCCAGTTTCGGAGCTATAAAAACATTTCTGCTGAGATGTGAAGCTGGCACCTGCCTCGGTGCTCTGCCTGCATCTGTACAGCTGTCTCACTTACTGCAAAGAAACACACACACACACACTCACGTTTTTGTCCCTGTAGGTTTGGAGAAGGGTTGTGGAAAATTCCACCTGCTCTGGTTCATCAAAGATTCTTCCAAAGCCTTCATCTGCTCTGGAAAGACAGACAACAGACGAACATTTAGTAAGAATCATTATGGAAGCGGAAACGGCTTTAGGAAACTGGTGTTCCCCTAAAAATGTCTTACAGGATCAATAGGACCGAGGCTTTGATGTTGGACTGCATTGCCAAACACTGCTCCAAAGTGTAACGCACTATATTCTTCTGAAAGCACAGAAAAGAAACGTGCATGAAGACGTGAATTGTCTGGAATGAGCCAAACACAAAAGGGACGAGCAGAGACGAGGAGCCGGTCCATCACTCACCAGGTTGATGCGAAGGTCTCGGGAGAAGACGACGCCTGTGAGAGCAAAAACAAAGAGAAGAGTCCCGACATGAGAGACGGGATGGGTGAGAGCCAAGAAAGGGTGATGACGACGTACAGTACCTCCATCGACTTCGGCGAGGCCACGCTCTAGGAGGATGTGCGCCGACTGCTCAGACAGGGTTGGGTTTGCAGCCCGCAGCCTGAAAGAGGAGAAACATGGACTTGAACTAACAACAAACCGTCAACAAACCAGACAGGGAGGATGAGCGGATGAATCGATGCAGTGAACCTCTCAAACGCTTTGTCGTAGGTGTAAACTCTCTCTGTCCTCTCGTCTCTCTTTTGCTCATACTGCAGCATCCCATCTACGCCCTGTTTCATCACGTCGGCCAATTGTTTCTGACAAAAGAGCGAAAGAGACAACGAGGTCATAACCCAGACGAGACGCGATGACATGTTCTGGATTCTTTGTAGTTGACTGTTCCCTCTTTCTTTCCACATGACAGCAAACAGGGCAGCAGCAGTATTGATGGTGCTAGCACAGTAGCAGCTCTAGACTGTATAGAACCGTTGTCAAACCGGATCAAAGGGGAAGAAACCGAAGGAGTCCAACATCACCACAGAATCGACCATCTCGGGATACAAGGCGGAGAACTGTGGAGAGAAACACACACGACACGGAACACATCACCACCATGTACACGGACACAAGAAACACACCTACAACGCAGTGACTTACCATTCCAGCAACATTACCACCTGGAAAAAAGGGAAGGAAAACATTAAGACGCGTATAGATTTGGATCATATGGTGGTCCAAAGAGCTGCACTCACCCATGCTGTGACCGATGATGGAGAATCTCTTCCACTGGAGAGCTGTGGGAGACGTTTCACTGATCATCCATCATCACAGAACACAATCTTAAACTATGAGCTCAGCACTGTCTCGGACTCACACACCCTCGACTAGTCTGCGTACGTCGGACACGTATGTAGGAAAGGAATAGAAGACGCCGGGGGGCCGGTGGGAGGACAGACCGTGGCCTGGCAGGTCCACTGCTACATATCGGCACTCTGGACAGACAGATGGACAAACTTCAGTCATCAGGGTTTCTTTTGTTTATTATTATTACATGAATCACATAAATAGAACACTTGCCATTGTTAGTTACCTTTGGGTAGAATGGGGATGAGGGTGTTGAATGTACTGCAGTTGTCGGACCAGCCATGCAGGCACAACACAGGACGGCCATGATCAGGACCCCAAACCTTACCCCTCATCTCTCCCCATGGGACTGGAACTGTGAGCTCTGAGACTGGACGGACGGACGGACGGACACACGGACCACACACACACACACACACACACACACACACACACACACACACACACACACACACACACACACAGGGCAGCCTCAGTTTCACACACACATCACCAGCATCATCGCTACAAACGCAACTGAGACGTAAACAACGATGATGTGTCGCAAAACGTCACTTTGAGTACCTGCTTGTTTTATCGCGCTGGTCGCCATGTGTCTGACGCCTTTCAAACGCTGCATCCTCCTGCAGATCACGTGAACGAAACTTGAAATCATAAAGTAGGAAAGCGAGTTTGGCCGCAATGAATCATACAAACAACTTTTAACACAACGGAACCCTTTGCGCTGCCATTCCGGGTGTTGGAAGGCCACGTGATCTTTCCTGACGCTGGCCATTGGATGACCGGATATCTCGAGGCTGCAGTCTTGACCAATCACCGTGAGAGAAGGCGGGTTTAACCTTTCCCCCACTGTGATGACAACATATGGCCAGCAGGGGGCTCTGGACTGCTGATAAACTTTCACCAGCCGTAACAAGACACATAAACACAACTAATATACTAACTAACATCACATGGATAAATGTGGTAAAGACGATAAAGATGGACACGCCCACCATTAGAATCAGAATCTCATGTAATCACCAAGTAGCAAGTAAAGCGACATATTTTTGGGCATTTGTGTCAACTGAGGACACAATATAAGAAGAAGCACAAAACAAATATGATTTGAATATGAAGACAAATATGAATGAAGAAATTCCATGTTACGAAAACGGAATTTATACAGTATTTTAATATATAATTAACAAAGCACATGCGTATTCATATATAAATACATTGAATATTGTAAAATGTACACAAATCTAACACAACAGGGATTACAAAAGTAAAGTAGGTAAGGAAACTGTAGAGGTCGAGGAAGGTCAAACCATTATGTACTTGCTGGTGATTGACTGTGATTGTGGCTTTCAATGAGTGCAGCCTGATTTGGCCCCCACAGAGTTCCACCGCTTACCAAACACACACAATGGGTTTTAACTGGAATTTGACAATAAAGCGGTGAGTTCATGCACCCTGCTGTAAAATCACACTGAAACCAAGTCTGCTGGTGTAACGCTGCACATTTCAAGCAATGAAAGCAAAGTACTAATTTAAAAGTAAGGCTCCCCACCGCATTACAGGTATGACACACAGAGTCAGACAGACAGGTCAAAAGTGAGAGTGTGACAATCAAAAATGATTTTGGTTTAAATGTTTACATGCTTCTTGCTTTTCCTCAAATTAGATCCATTCTACCGACTACACACACACACACACACAACACACAACACACATACACATACACACACACGCGCGCGCGCGCACACACACACACACACACACACACAGACATCTTTCAGGTAAAAAAAATCCTCAGACATTCAAATATGATTAAACAGAACAGATAAGGGATCTGTAACATTCAATGTATGATACAGCCTTATGTATGATGAGCCGAGGGAAGAGGATGTTCACCTGGAGTCGTATCAAAACAAGTTTAGAGGTATGGTGACATTATAATAGCTGGGGCGTTGGAAGGTGGAGTGAACGGGTGACACAACTATAAAATATTTCCTTACGTTGGAGGTCAGGCTAAGAAGAAGTTGGATATTTGACTGCTTGACAGGTAAGATCTGCCTCTCTGACTGCTTAACACTTTTGTCCTTTATTCATTCACCTTTATTGATTTATAGCCTGTTGTCAATTAAAAAAGTCACTGAAAAAGAGAAACAAGACACCATATATGATAAACTGGTCATTTCTCTTTGTGTGTTTGGAGCTGAAAGTTTCAGCGCCTGTAAGAGCAATGAGGACAAACGAGCGAATGAAGATAAATATCCTTAGTGTGAGAATATCCACTCTTACATAATCTATCACCATATAATAAATGTAAGAGCAGAAAAACCAAGTCTGTATTTATGAAGATTCAGTCCTCATGAATAACAAAGGCAGTGAGGGCAGCTGAGGGGAAGTATCTCAACTCCTTCCCCTTTTGTCCTTCATCAAATGGCTCTTGGCACCTGAAAGGACTCTTCCTCTCTACTTCACTTAAACTAAATTCATCTTCCATCGATCATCTTTATTAACTGTGTTACACAGTGGCCTTTCAAGGTGAATGTGCTCAGTTTGGAAATCTTGAAATTCTAAATATTCCTAAATGTGATGTTTTGTAATGTTAGACACGTTAATCAGTGTTTCAGATCATGGCCGACTACGAAGCAGTTTTGAAGTATTGGGGGCCACTTGACAAGGACCCACGCGGTGTCGGAACCCTGGTCCTGATACGGTCTGTGACTCTAAGAGAACAAAAACACTCCATCTAGTAGGTCCGCCTTTGGTTTGTAACAGGTGAATCTCTCTCTCCTTAAGTTTTTTTAAAGAGCATCCTGAGACTCAGGACTTGTTTCCAAAGTATGCTGGGATCCCTCTGGAGGACCTGGGGGGAAACGCAGATCTTGCCACCCTTGGAGAAAATGTGGTGAGGAAACTCGGTGAGCTGGTGAAGGCCAGAGGCAACCACGCAGCCATCATCAAGCCTTTGGCCACCGCCCACGCCAACCAACACAAGGTTCCCATTAAGAACTTCACGGTGAGGAGGTTTGTTCTCAGGCTGAATGGATGTTTTTTGCCTGAAAAGTTCTAAAGCAACTGGGAGAGTCGAAAGTAACCTCAAAGTATTATACCCCAAAATTCTGGAATTATTCCCGAAGAATTGGGGCTACCACAAAAAGTCCGAAATAATCTCTGAAATTGCTAATAAAAATGGGTTTAGTTTTTGTTTTTTGGGAAAAAATTTGAAAAATCTTGGATATCCTGGAATAACTTTAGAAATTTGAGAATAATTCCAAAGTTTAACCAATAACCATCAGATATTGCAGGCAGTAAATTGGAAAAACTTAAATTGACCATGTTTCATTTGAACGGGTTATAAGTGTAAACGTCATATCACAATTTCTTGATCTTTGAGCAAACTCGGTCAAAATCTGCATAAAAGAACAAGAAACACAAGAAACATGTCAATTATTTGTAGTAAATTCCTGTTTCTTGTTGTTTCTCTGCAGCTGTTATCCGAGGTGATTGTTAAGGTCATGGAGGAGAATGCGGGGCTGGACGGGCCCGGTCAGGCGGCCCTGAGGAAGGCGATGGCTGCCATCATCGCTGACATGAATGCCAACTACAAGGAGCTCGGCTTCACCACTTAAAACCTCTGGCTCAGTGTCTAACAATCTTCTCAAACTGCCAGCGCTCATAGAAACAACAGAGGGCATTAGAGGGACGTCACTGTTCAGCATTTGTTCGGAATTCTTTCAAATTCATTTAGTTTTCCATAATCAAGCCTAAATTTACCTGCATGAATTACACACTGAAGAAATACACACTGAAAAATACAAATGTGATCCTGTTGTTGTGTCTGCACGGAACTGCTTAGTAACAAATGTGATGTATGCTGAGGATTTCTCTCTGCCTAAAGAATGTAAATGAAAACATGCAATTACCAAATAAACTTGCTGATTTAATCCTTCTGCTCTGGATTTTTCAATGATTACAATAGACACACAATCACACACACACACACACACACACACACACACACACACACACACACATACAGAAATGTAACAACAAAATGAAGCAGTAGTTTCAACAAACATATCATGTGGATGTTTCAGGCAATCACTGGGGTACTAATGGTTTCACAAAGTATGCAGAAAAGTTTTGTAAACAATGCATGATCTGTGCTACACTTAACCCTCATAGAATGACTAAACAGGTGAAAGCAGCGCTTCCACGTGTCGCTGAAGGTCCTACATGACATCCATTCTGGAGACTGGATCATCATCTGCTGCTTCCAAAGGAAAAACTGGAGCTCATCCAGGTGGGCAGGCCCGTTTCAGGTCCTGTTGACGACTCACACAGCAGTGAGAGTCGCAGAAAGAGTAACCTGGATCCACACAACGCACTCCTTTAGTTTTTTTAAAGAGCATCCAGAGACTCCGGTCTTGTTACCAAAGTATGCTGGGATCCCTCTGGAGGACCTGGAGGGAAACGCAGATCTTGCCACCCTTGGAGAAAATGTGGTGAGGAAACTTGGCGAGCTGGTGAAGGCCAGAGGCAACCACGCCCCCATCGTCAAGCCTTTTGCCCCCGCCCACGCCAACCAACACAAGGTCCCCATCAAGAACTTCATGGTGAGGAAGTTTGTTCTCAGGCTGAATGGATATTTTGCATTTTTCACCGAAAAAGAGTCCCCACACCCAGCGGCAACTCTCCTTCTGACAAAATTCCTGAAGCTGACGATTCAGACAGAGAGCCATAAAACACTGTGAGGCTCCCCACCGCATTGCAGGCACGACACACAGAGTCAGACAGGCGGGTCAAAAGTGAGAGTGTGACAATGAAAAATGTGCTTAAAATGTACAGTTTCCCCCTTAAATTTTGGTTTAAATGTTTACATGCTTTTTGTTTTTCTTCAAATAAGATCAATTCTAGCGACTACACACACACACGCACACGCGCACACACACACACACACACACACACACACACACACATATACACACACACGAGTGGGTAGAGCTTCCGCTTAAGAACCGGAGGGTTGCCGGTTCGAGTCCCTGCCGAGGTGCCCCTGAGCAAGGCACCGAACCCTCAATTGCTCCCCCCTCTGCGAAGGGTGGTAATGTAATGTAAGTCGCTTTGGATAAAAGCGTCTGCCAAATGATCGTAATGTGATGTAATGTAATGTACAAACACACACACGCGCACACACTGACTCCACTCTTTCACTTTCTCTGTTTGCACATCTTTCAGGTAAATAAAATCCTCTTAACTCAGACATTCAAATGTGATTAAATAGAACAGATAAGAGCTCCGTGAAATTCAATGTAAGATAACGTGAGCCTGATGGAAGAGCCTGGAGTCGTATCAAAACACGTCCAGAGGTATGATGAACATTATAATACTGTAGATGGGGCGGTAGAGGGTGGAGTGAATGGGTGACACAACAGAGGCAGGCACTATAAAATGTCACGGTGGAGGTCAGGCTGAGAAGAATTTTGATATTTGACTGCTTGACAGGTAAGATCTGCCTCTCTGACTGCTTTTGTCTTTGATTCATTTGCCTTTATTGACAACATGTATTGATTTATATCCTGTAAAAGTAAAAAGTCAATGGAAAAAATAAACAAGACATCCTATATGATAAACTGATCATTTCTCTTTGTGTGTTTGGAGGTGAAAGTTTTTTCTATTTATGTTCATCATCACTGAGTGATCAGAGCCTGTAAGAGCAATGAGGACAAACGAGCGAATGAAGATAAATACCCTTAGTGTGAAAATATCCACTCTTACATAATCTTTCACCATATGATTAATGTAAGAGTAGAAAAACCAAATCTGTATTTATGAAGATTCAGTCCTCATGAATAACAAAGGCAGTGAGGGCAGCTGAGGTGAAGTATGTCAACTCCTTCCCATTTTGTCCTTCATCAAATGGCTCTTGGCACCTGAAAGGACTCTTCTTCTCTTCTTCACTTAAACATAACTCATCTTCCATTCATCATCTTTATTTAACTGTGTAAAGGGCATTTCAAGTTGAATGTGCTCACTTTGGAAATCAATTTAAATTCCATCAATTTCAAAATATTGCTAAATGTGATGTTTTGTAATGTTAGACATGTTAATCAGTGTTTCGGGGTCCTCAGATCATGGCCGACTACGAAGCGTTTCTGAAGTATTGGGGGCCACTTGACAAGGACCCGCGCGGCGTCGGAAGCCTGGTCCTGATACGGTCTGTGACTCTAAGAGAACAAAAACACTCCATCCAGTAGGTCCGCCTGTGGTTTGTAACCGGTGAATCTCTCTATCCTTTAGTTTGTTCAAAGAGCATCCTGAGACTCAGGACTTGTTCCCAAAGCATGTTGGGATCCCTCTGGCTGACCTGGAGGGAAACGCAGATCTTGCCACCCATGGAGAAATTGTGGTGAAGAAACTCGGCGAGCTGGTGAAGGCCAGAGGCAACCACGCCGCCATCATCAAGCCTTTGGCCACCTCCCACGCCAACCAACACAAGATCCCTATTAACAACTTCAGGGTGAGGAGGTTTCTTCTTGGGCTGAATGGATATTTTTAGCCTGAAAAAGCCTGAAGGCATCTGGGAGAGTCGAACCACTAAACTTTAACTTTAACCACTAAACCATTAGAAATTGCAGGCAACAAAATGAATTGAAAAATTTGGTCAAAAACAGCATAAAATAACACAAGAAACATGTCAATTATTTGTAGTAAATTCCTGTTTCCTGTTGTTTCTCTCCAGCTGTTATCCGAGGTGATTGTCAAGGTCATGGGGGAGAATGCGGGGCTGGACGGGCCCGGTCAGGCGGCCCTGAGGAAGGCGATGGCTGTCATCATCGCTGACATCAATGCCAACTACAAGGAGCTCGGCTTCACCGCTTAAAACCTCTGGCTCAGTGTCTCACAATCTTATCAAGCTGCCAGCGCTCATAGAAACAGCAGAGGTCATTAGAGGGACGTCACTGTTCAGCTTTTGTTCAGAATTCTTTGTCAAACTGTTTCAAATTCAGTTAGTTTTCCATAATCAAGCCTTAATTTACGTGCATGAATTACACACGTGATCCTGTTCTTGTGTCCACCTGCATGGAACTGCTTAGTAACAAATGTGATGTATGCTGAGGATTTCTTTATGCCAATAGAATGTAAATGTAAACATGGAGTTACCAAATAAACGAGCTGATTTAATCCTTCTGCTCTGGAATTATGAATTATCTCCCTTGTTTATTTATGTTATAAGTTATAATAGACACACAATCACACACACACACACACACACACACACACACACACACACACACACACACACACACACATTTGATAATGGCGCCACATGGATTTTATATGAGTCTATTTTCAGGGTCGCCTCCCATGGCGTCTGCACTGATATGTGAATGAGTTTACAAGTCAATTTATGAGAAATTAATAGGTGGAGACTGGAAACTAGAAAGTGTGACAGAGAGAGAATGAAACGTCGTCTGGGGGCGACGTTGGCACTGTTATGCAATGCTGGCAGGATGCAGGTCAAACACGCACGTACACACAAGTACTGACACAGGCACACACAGGCACACACACACCTACACACAGGCACACACGGCTCTGTCAGCACAGACTCTTACACACAGCAGCATTATCTCTCAGACCCTCGTTCCATTCTTAGTCACTTGACTGTCAAGGACACGACCCCCCCACAGTGAAGCAGCCATCAACTCTTTCACCCCCCCCGGACACACAAACCCAAATACACCAGGCAACGTGTGTGTGTGGCTCATCAGAGGTTGGAAGGGGGGGGTAAATGACTTTGGTTGCTGGGTCACTTTAGGTCATATGGCACGAGGAGTCTTCACCCGTTTGCTCACAGTGACCAGCAGCTTCATCAGGTCATCAGTCAGTGATCCAGTTTGGACATAATTTCCCTTGTAAAGTCAGTTGTATCATTTGAAGCCCATTGAATCTCCATGATGGACAGAATCATAGACAACTTAGATTGCAAACTGATTCCTTAAATTATACATATTTCATTAACCCCGCTGTTCACAACATGTTGTCTTCAATGTGGTGGAAAAAATATTGAATACAACAAAAACAGACTTATTCCTTATTATTTGGCTGTAGAGCATCAAAATGTCTAAAACTCAAAGCCAACATACTTGATAAAGAACCTTGGCTGGCCCGATCCGGTTCGACCTAATTGATCCGTACAATCAAGCCATGGGGGTGGTGTACAGTTGCTGTGACGACAGGTTATAATTAGTGCGGGTTGTGTGTTTTGGTGTGAGTACGTGCTGGCAGGCACAGAGCTCCCAGTCTGACGTGATGCCAGAGCAAGCAGCTGTTCCCCTTTGAGTGCTGCGGGAAGGTTTTGGTGATACTGAAAACAAAAATCCTCATCTTCGCACTTTGCCATCGTCTTCCTCACAATTTCAACTCTCAGCTGAATTTCAACAAATCGGTCAGGATGGGTTGCTGAACTTTTATTGATTTGCACAAAAACAATGTGTGGCTGCCAAAACCACCTGATCACAGGTTCAAATGTACAAACAAACACAAACAAGACAAGCGTCACTTCAAAAGGTCTCGGCTGTGGGATTCAATAAAAACTAGGCTGGTCGATGTCCGGTGGCACGGTGCAGCGAGTCAGGTTAGAGAAGTAAAGTGCAGTCGTCATGGGAACAAGCCCGGCTGCCACCTTCAGGATGGTCAGCAGCCTCCCTGTCGCATTGGTCACACCGTCGGGTGTCTGCAGGAGCGGAACATTACAGAGCGACTGAGTGTGACAGGGGAACACCACGTCACATCACTACCATACAGATCTGCGGCCTGGCCTCATGTTGTCATGACAACACGGTGCTGATCAGTAAAAAGACGAGAGAATTTTGAGAATAAACTTGAAAGGCGAAATGTGTATTAAGGGTAATATAACACAAAGAAAAAATGATTTGCTATGATCAAAGTTTAAAAAGGTCCTATTTGTGATCCTAACCTGGTCCTCTGCACACAGAAGGGGGCTGTGGAGCGACGCAGCCAGCTTCCTCACGGCATCCAGGCGCTCGATGGTGGCCGAGGCCTGACGAGCTGGAAGAAGCAGATGTGGCGCGGGGACGGCCAGTTACACCGAGTCAGAACAGCACAGCTCAGCTCAGGGATGCTGCACTGTGGCAAGCAGTCCATCTAGCAAACTCCATCTCATCCCCTTTACTCCGTCTGCTGTGCTCCTTCATGTGACGCAAAGAGCCGAGGCTGCCAATCAGTCAAATAAGCAGTTTGTGTCGGCTCGTTCTCTTACCGTTAGTGACCATGAAGCAGACTTTGCCGAGGAAATACCCAGGGTCCAGATGCTTCAGGGAAGCTTCTGCTGACTGCAGACTACAACAAAGGCAAAATAACACAGGACACCATTGACTCCCGGATTGAAGCTCAAGGAAGTAAGTGGAAGAACATCTAGGGGTCTCCACAGGTACCTGAGCTCTGAGGTCAGGTCCACTATGAAGACCACCAGGTCGATCCTTGGGCGGCTTTCCTCGTTCTTGATGGGCAGAGGCAGACTCTTGGCTAGTCTCCTGACAAGTGCAAGGATAGAAAAGAGAGAGAGATGGAGATGAGCTGGGAACTAAACCAAGGCTGCAACTGATTTCCATAGATCCTTTTAATCATTTATTTATGACCCGAATTATTTGTTCCATCTTTCACATTCAGTACTTAAAACCAAAGAGGTGGGAAACTTGAGGTGGTCTGATTTGGTGGATGATCTCTCACTCTCATGTTATTTGCCGCCCTCCGGAAGAAAGACAACTCCTTTTAATTTTTCATGCTTTGTTGGCAAACTGCCATGTTCACCTCAAACGACATCTGCAGCCAACCTTGATCCTTGAGCCTTGTGATCTCTTTTTGTAGACAACATAACATAATTACAACACCCGTTACATGTAGCCTGTGCAGCAGGTTGCACCAGTTCTTGTACCAACATGTAGCTTTGCTTGCACAGCCTTAGAATGCTGAAAGTGAGAGTCTTAATCTTTATCTATGCACACCTGTCTTCTCCATCGGTCTTGTTTTCAAACTGGCATTGGTTTCCTGCTCTGTTCCATCATGTGCCTCAAGTGCAATCATGTGTGTGATGTTCAGCTTCATTCTGCACCCTAGTGGTCATTCCCGTGGGCTCCATTTACCTCCAGCCTTGATGCGCCTCGGTCACAGTCTCTTCCTCGCCCCTCTGTGTTGTTGCTAGAAATCTCCTGTGCTTGCTCAAGGTCTGTGTTATTTTCAGTATCATCCTTTGAAATGCACAGATCCCCATTTTCTATATTTATTTTTCTCAATCTGAGACCCGGATGCAGGTTCCTCCATGTCTGACAAACACCACTGTGCCGTCTAAAGCTGGGTCTTATGGGTAAGCACAGAGGGCAGGTTGGGATTCTGTCTCAAAACCAACTGATGAGGACTGTAGCCAAGGTGACACTTTGCATGGTGTTCTTTGCCAGAAGAGCCCGGTCCATAACAGCGCTCCAGTCACGACGGTTACTCATCTACTCTATGACCGTCACTATGACCTCACTTACTGAGGTCACTATGACATAAGTAAGTGTGTGCTTGTGTCTCTCCAGACGTCCATTGCTCTGTGGGCTGCAGTCTTTATTTCTATGTTGCCGTTTTCAGACATACCTCACATTCATCCATGCATGGACAAAGTGTTTCATTACTTCAGAACATTTCTTTGTGGTCAGGATGCTCTTCACAATACCAACTGGTTATTCTGCAACCAATACACATTTGGACAGAAAACAGGAAATAACCCATATTAACTCAAATGAGACCCCTCTGGATTTGTCAGCAGGAGAGTGTGGAGTTGAAAGTAGATCAGGATGAAAAATAAAGACCCTAAACACCTCTGATAGAGATCCTGCAGATGTGCATTGGTCAGACGGACGTATTGTCCTTGTGACCGAGGTCATACACAGTGGGGACGCAGCGTTACTCACACATTGACAGTGACGGCTGTCTCCTCCACCAGTGTCTCTGCTAAACGCAGCTGAAACTGCTCCTCTTGCTCCACCAGCTGGAGGACACACACAACAACAAAGCAGAACACTGATGATGATGATGCAGTCACACAGGGGATGATTGTATATATACTGTAGGGTCGTTACGTTTACACTAACCTGTCAAATTAAAAAAAGGGAAATGTAGCTTACACAGTATTGTGCTTTAACTTACTTATAGAGACATTTTACATAAGAAAAGCACTCAGTTGACTAAAAGGATCTGATTAGACGTTAATATATGGTGTTTAGGAATAAAACTAGTCAATCAAGGTATGCCATCGACATGTAGTATGTACAAATACTTCGTGTAGTTGTATATGTTTAGAAATATTATGTGCTACTTTGACATTAGGACGTGTGTGTGTGTGTACTGCTGCTGCTGCTTGGGCTCAACAACATCGGCGATAGTATGAAAAACAAACTCACCAGGATACTCGCTGTGTTCAAACCGGGAAGTTTACTAAACGGTTTCAGTCGCGACATGATAACACACAAGATACAGACTCGAACAGTCAACTCAGGCTAGTGTGTAGATGTGAGTGTGTGTTTGTTCGCTTCATTTTATCAACGCTTCGCGCTTCTTTTCTGAACGTGCGATATGACGTCATGACGCTTCTCCATTTCACTTGTAGCTGTTGCATGTCACCTACAGGCCGATAGGTGCATTACAACTCTGACCTCCATTCACTTTGGTAGCCCACAGGAATTACGTTTTTAATTTAATAGTGATTAAGTCTGATGTAATACGATAGTGAAACGTTTAGTTATATTTGAATACAAATTTATTATAAGAATTTGCCATTTTACAATCTTTAATGCCTTCATGGTTACAATGCAATGTTTGCTAAAAAAAAATTACCAGCAGCTTATACATTGCAATCGAGGTGACAAGCCCATGACTGACACCTTTGCATTTAAGTCAAAATGCATCGATTTAAAAAAGACTCTTTATAACAATTTTCATGTCAATAGAAGCAGGAGTTTTTTATTTATCTTATGGTAGATGGCACAGCAAAGTACAGACTCTCCCTTTACATCCTGGTTGCATCACATCAGTGAAGGAGACAAGTTGCCAAGCCTCAAGTGCCAGCATGTAAATAAGCACATCGTCAAGTCAATAATACACGTGTCAGGGATTTGGTGGAAAAGGGTGGACGACTTACTCCAGGAGGCATGTTGGAGCTCATCTCTGCAGCTTCCATTAAAGACGGACTCAGTGACAATGTGTGTCAGATCTCAAATGAGAGTTTTGGCCTGAAGGCAGATTTATTGTCAAAAACAAAAAAAATGCTCCTTCAGTCATTCACAACTCATCCGATGTCTCCAGTTGAAGGCAGCTGGACTTGCTGTCTTCAGTTTTAAGGGATAAGCTGCAAAAACGGCTTATAAACCAAAACAGCAAAACCAGCTGCATTTGGTTTGCTACTTTTAGGTAACTTGTGACCTGAATGACTGAGAACTGTCATTGACTAATATGAGTAAAAATGTATAGCTACTAAATCAGGTGACAGATCTGTAATGGACACAGGAAAAACAGTAGTAGGAACATTTCCGGTCCTATTAACGATTAAAAAGAACAGCATTTCCTGCCAGTAAAATCAGGCTTTTGGTAGATTTCTGGTTTTCCCACTCACTTGTGCCTCATTATGGTGCAGGTACCTGTGTATACTGTAAGACTGATGTGTCGTCATAGGCGAGTACTCCTTTCTGTTCATTCATGCCTTCCTAGTTATTCTCCATCATTCATCACAATTCAATGTCATTGCCTTACATATAAAACTAGTTTTGCATGTGACCTTAACCACCACCACTGAACTTCCCCTCATTAAGTTTCCCCCCCTTCCTCCCCCTGGCGCCACTTATGTATATATCCCACATTTAACATGACCTCTCGCACAGTACAGACACGCTCGCATTCACGCAAACACACTCGACTCTCCATGCTCCTGTAACTAAACAATATATCCAAATCAAGCTCTGGGGTCGACCCTCCGTTCATATCTCTCCGGACTCTCGCTCTTCGGAGCTGGAGCGTCGGTCCCGCTCGTACGACAGCGACCTCTCTCGCTCCCTGCCCCTGGCCATGTTCGGGGAGGTGGGCCGCTCCTTGTTCTGCCAGTCTGCGAACTCGGCCCCGTCGTTGCGCCAACCCTCTCCTGCGTTCTCTCCGGGATTCTCTCTCCATCTCTCCTGGGACAGCGAGCGCTCCCTGTCGCGAGTGTGAGTTGATGTTTCTCCGGAGGACCTAGAGGGAGCGACAATAAGGCAGAGACAAAACCCCAGGCTTTGAGTTCATTTCCAGGATTTCAACATTTATCATTTTGTTCTTCCTGCAGTTCCTGACAGCTCCCATTATCATTAATGTACAGAAAGTTCACTCCTTCTGCAAACTACGTAAACTATGAATTCTAAACTAATCAATCTGCTTTTACCCACTTTGAATGCAATTATCTTGTGACTTTCGTCTAGAGAATGTAGGGCGGGAAAATGCTAGATTATGGCTGAATGACTGGAATGGAAGCACATTCTCAGATCACAGCTCCTTCCCCAATTCTGAGCAGGAAACAGTACTGTTAAAAGCCACACCTCTTCCTTTTGTGCCTGTGTGAGTGGGAGCGTGAGCGGTGGTGTTCCTTGTGTCTGTGCTTCCGCTCTCTATCCCGGTCCCGGTCACCGCCTTCTTCTCTGGAACGAGAGGAGCGGTGAGGTCTTGACCGGTGGGAGGACGTACTGCCTCCATCCCTACAGACAGACGAGATTGAGTCCAAGGTTAAAGTGCAGAAAGTGAAAGTACAGAAAGAAAGTAGTTAAGGCACTTAATCTCAAAGAGCTGGCATAATCCTTCTCATTCAGAATTCCACATGAGCCGAATTAAAATCCCTGATAAGAGCCCGTGTTGCCGTGTAAAACTCAATTACATGCTCATATATTCAGCTCTGTGCCTGGCAGTGCATTATAATCACAATAATACACGTGAATGGTGTACAATTACGTAGCGACTGTCAATCCTGATCCTCGTGTGCCGCAGCTCATCATAAATTAGTGAAGGTATATGTATTCAGTTGATCAAGCATCATCGTCTGAGATTTTGATTTACAAAATGCAACTGGCCGGTGTGTAGTGGACGGACAGGAGAAATGGAGAATATTCAGAGTAGGGCACACGGGTGGATCAGGATTGGGAACTAGACCTGAGCTAATGGATACTAGATTTGATACATGTGGAGTCTGGGGGAACCATTTGATCAAACGCCTCAATGTTAATAATGAGGACTGAGTAATTGTGGTTATGTGTTTGTATGAGCTGTTGAAACTTGAGGTGGCCATAGTGAAACATACCTGGGACGTTCTCCACTTCTCGATCTTGACCTGAGATGGAAACACAAACAACGTTAGGTTTAAGGACTAATCCCACTTTGTACATATGAACGGTGTCAGTCGAGCGTTTCTTACCTCCGACGGTCCCGCTCCCTTTCTCGTTCCCTCTCCCACTCTCGCTCCCTTTCGCGCTCCCGCTCTCTTTCGCGCTCCACCTCCCACTGTCTCGCCTTCTCCTCTTCTCTTTCGCGCTCCTCTCTTCTTTTCATCCTCATTCTTTCCTGTTTCTCAACAACTGCTTTCTGAGCAAAAACAAAGTAGAGAACTCAGACGTACTAATAAGTAACCGTCTACACCTGCTGTAGGCCAACAGTCATATTTGTCACGTGCGGCAGATCAAACATCACTTACCCTTAGTTTTTCAAGCTTCTCGCGGATTTCAATGAACCCAAGGTGCAGTTTGCCACCAAAGTGATCGGCCAGACGGCGATCGTTATCATGTAGACCCAAGTAGGCCGAGCACACTTCACAGACTCGTAGTTTTTGTTGCTGAAAGCTTGAGGCGGGCATGGAGTTCCTATACACATCCTGCAAGAATAAAGGGCACAAATAAAACCTTAAAACAAGAGAAACAAAACCTTTGATTTAGTTAATTGCACACTAAGTAAAATTGCATCTGCCAACACAATGTTGTCATTCAGTCTCTGACCTCTGCTTCCTTCTTCAGAGCCCGGGTCTTCTCCACTTTTTCCAGCAACTGTTGTGCCTCATCCACGTTCCCCTCACCGCCGAGCTGCTCTGCCCGGGCCAGAAGCTTCCCAATTTCTTCATTCAACTCGTGGACACGCTCGGCCTAATCATGACGAGAAGAAGCAGCAGGATAATGAGCTTTAAGTTCTTGGAAATGCTACTTCAGACCTAGAACAACCTGAAATGCCAACAGAGCATCAGTCACCTTTGCAGCCACTTCAGCGCTGATCTCATCCTGAGTCTCAGCCAGTCTCTTTTTGGCGAGCTCGGTCCTGCGGTCACAGTCGGCAATGAAAGACTGAAGGTGCTCAGCAGCCTGCGAGCAAATACAAGAGATAAATTAGTGTGTGGAGACAAACTGATGGAGGTGATAGGTTTCATAAATTAGCTGCAATAGGTTTCACTTCTATCACAGTGACATTAACAGCAGCTGTGGCATCAAGCTGATGCATTTGAATATGCACAAGCAGATTTAATACTAGGTCACTAGGTCATCACAATAAATGCCCTTTCAATCAACTGTGGGGACAACATTAGGAGCTCCATCAGGTCTAGCAGAGCAGAGGAGCCAATTTCCATGCAGGTGATGTCTGCACATGTCACGGTTTTCTAATCACCAGGGCTCTAGAGCCAAACTAGGTCACAATTATTTCACAAGTTGGAGCATTCTTGGCGCTTTGTTAGAGTTGGGGTGTGAGTGGAAGGGGGGGTCCCTTTAACAGCCTGTGTGGTCACAAACTCATGCATTCTTCCTGTGTCCTCGCGTCACCATCTCTCGGTGGACACAGTGAACACCACAGTTCATATCATTTTACAATTAAGTCTCAGCTGATCCCAGCACAAGTGCAATTTTAGCCCAGTGTTCATTTTTATAACACCTATATTACAAACCAACTGGCGAGCAAGCAAGTATTTTTTGCCAATGTGCATTTCATCTCTATTTCACGCTTGGCAGATGTTATTTTGGGACTACAGGCGTGTGTGGCTGTAGCTACTTATGACTGAAAAGAGTGTGTCTGCTGAAACTGTTGAATAATAAAAAAACAACATGGAAAGAAGTACACAGTGGTATGCATGTGTGTGTACGATATCACAACTCACATCAAGCTCAAAGAAGTACTCCTGTTCTTTGGAGGCGATCTCGTAATCCGCTCTGAGGGCCAGGTCGTGCACTTTGATGCACTCTCCCAGGTCCATTCGCTGCACAAACATGAAGGAGAGAATTATCCTGCATTGTTG
Organism: Genypterus blacodes; assembly: GCF_046128005.1. Classification (NCBI taxonomy): domain Eukaryota; kingdom Metazoa; phylum Chordata; class Actinopteri; order Ophidiiformes; family Ophidiidae; genus Genypterus; species Genypterus blacodes. The sequence continues at coordinate 1,004,472 of NW_027467015.1, read as the reverse complement.
TTTGACATCATCCTGTGAACGCTGTATTTACCCTATGAGATCATTGCAAATTCAATCTACTTGTATTCTACCTCAGGGTTTACGTATAAAGTTTAACGACGATAGTATTAACGGTACAACCTTCCTTCTTTCTCTGTCTCCCTCTCTCCTCTTCCCCCTCTTTCTGTATAAAAAAAATTATCTCCAAAATATCCCGAAATTGTATGCACAATGTCATGTAAAATGTTTGCTTCAATAAAAACAAATGGCAGAAAAAGGAGAGAATTATGTTTACAAGCTCAACCAGACTTTCATCCCAGATTCAATTTCAGCGTAAAAGAGCTCAACTACACACTTAAAAACACAAACAACAACGATCCACTTCATTCATGCTGAAGGCCGTTGAAACTGTCCCCTTTGTTTGTTAAAATGCTATCAATGTTACAGCTTTTCACACAACCGTCTTAGTGATGTAACTTCCTGACTCACAATGAATTAAACACGGATGTTCATCTGTGGCCATCACAGGCAGTGGTTCCTGCTTTTTCTTGTGATGTGTCACTTAATTATTGATGGAAACCTAGAGACTTCATTATTTCACTTAGCAAGCCACACCCATAACTTCACCAATGTAAACATTCTTCCTGTCTGTTACTGGCATTTATATCTTAAACTTTGTATACTGCAAGGCAACATCTGTGACACATCATCCATTATACACGTTCACCTGCAGTGTGATCACTATAATCACATGACTATTTGCAGTAACAAAAGAGCAGAACAGTTTTGTTTTGAACTATGAAATACAATATTTTCATCAGCACAATGATGTGTGTGTAGCCTCCATGAATGGGGAAATTGTTAAACTGTTGCTATTCAAATTTACGTCTTTAAAAATATAAACACATCGCCATAAACCCCAAGTTGTGTGCAAGACGGCATAGCATCTTCGTGGCAGCAACCTCCACAAACAGTCTGTAGTAATTTGTAGCAAAGGAGCCTCATCCCGTTACGGGCAACGGTGAGAAAATCTCATCCTGCTAAACAGAGCGATATCGGCTTTACAACGTCTGTGTTTATATTACCGTCCTTCAGTCGCCCTTATTCCTACAGTGCCTTTACATCAACATGATACTCACTGTGCCTGACAGGATGTCGTGAGGACATGAATCCAAAAGGTGACTCTTGCAAACTCGATCATCAGTAAATTTGATTCTCTGCCGCATTGTGTCCCCTTTAGAAAGAAAAACAGACGTTATTAGACAGATATTTAAAGAAACTTTTGAAGAAACCAGATCAATTTATTTGTCATCAACAGGCTAATACACCTTGTACATGCTCAAAACTGATGCTTTCACTCCATCAGCTTCACCTAGATTTGTCAACAGACTTAAAGCCAATTCATACTTCAAAACCGAGGTGGGCGCAGACAGTAGGGGACAGAATCGCGTCTGCTTGCCACGAATTCTGTTGTTTATATACTCGGCACAGCCCGAACTCTTCGGTGTGTCTGGAACAGATCATATCTTTGAATGCTAACAAGGCGAGTGCACACAGAAACAAACATTTACACACTCAGGCAATTTAAGGGTTTCCAGTTCACCTAACCTGAATGTATTTGGACCATGGGAGGAAACCAGAGCAAAGGGAGCAATACAAATGTGTCCTGGTATTTAATGCAAAAAAAGCTGCTAACATCGCTGCTTTTCACCTTTAGATACTTCTACTTCTGCTGGCACGAAACTTAGGTCAGTATGTTCATATCAATGACAGAAACATCATTTTGCAGTCACTTCTGGATCAGCAGAGGGACCACAAACTCCCATAACACCAGGGCAACACCAATCCAGACTTCAGCGAGGTCTTTGGCCCCGTCATGAGGTCTGCAGCATTCTGCCAAACCCAGTAAACACAAACCCGGACCCGGCAGGACCCAGGGTTAGCGTCCCTCACCCGGTAAGGTTCAGGAGTCTGGAGTTACAGTGGAAATTCAGAGGCCACAGCCATTATAATATATTTTCAAGTAACGTTCCTATAAAGTTCTCGAAATAAATGCCTTATCTTGGTTTATTGAAACCAGTTTTTCTCAGCTTCAATTACTTTCTATAAAGTACAAATGCTACAATGACTTAACATAAAACGCATGATACTGCTGGTAATATGTAAAGAACCAGGAGCTATGAGAACTTTTGCATTCGTCAATTATCCAGAAATGTTTAACTGAGTTATCGATAATGAACAGGAATTAGTTGCGGCCCCGGTCCCATTTCCCCACCAAAAAGAGGCAAAGTAACCCCGCTCATACTTAAAAAATAAAATACAACAACGGGCCCGTGGACACAACACAAAGCCCCCATACTGTTCCCCTTAACAGCATACTGGCCCTGTTTACGGCCCGTTGTTCTCGTAAACACACCAGCCGAGTGAACTCCGAAGTCTCGATACAACAGGTAGCTAGCCGGCTGGTTAGCCTCATGTTAGCTAGCCTGGTTAGCAAAGCATGCCTTATCTGCACTACATGTCAGACCTGTTAGCTCGCCGGCTAATGCTAAGAGCAGACGATAAACTCGGTTTCCTAAGGACACCGACCTCCGCCGGTCCCACACAGCCTCACAGCCCCGCTCACCGTCTCTCCCCGTCCCCATGAGCTGGTCCAGCATCGCTCGCATCTGGGCCTGGGCCGACATGTCTCTGGCTGTTTCGGTGACAGCAAGCTTCACACATGCAGCAGCCGCACAAACCGCAGGCCTCGCTCACGGCTCTCCTCCGACGCCGCGGACAACTTTTTCCCCAGACGGAACAGCTCGGGTCCGTGTGAGGAGACAGTTTAGCCGGGTGCACTCGTCACAGTTCGGTTGGTTGTTACACCACCGACACGGCCAAATGGTGGTTTTGTGACGGTGGACGGCTTCAATTCGGTTGAGCAAGTGTTTGAAAACTGGAGCTGGAGTCCTGCTCGTGGCGAGTTGAGTGGTGACTGAATGCAGGCAGGGTGTTTAGTTAGCTAAACTAGGTTAGTATCGAAAGAAACAGTCGGTTCTTCTGTAACATAGTAACTAGCTTTATTTCCAGCCACTCAGCCAGAAGTTGACAAGTTTAATCAATGTCCTTTCTTCCTTCCTTCCACTTCCTATCCGTGCACGCCGCCGCTGAGTCGCGCGCTAGCTCCGCCCCGAGGAAATGCAGCGGTTTTTATGCGCGCGGCTCGGCTGGTGACTGGCTGTAACGTCATCGCTGCGTCGTCTCACCACCACAGTGTGTGAGTGAGGCCACCAGGGGTCCGGCGTTTGCGTAGGGTGCTGCTTTATGACATATACCATTTTTTCGTGTTATTTTTCATCCTAACCTGTCTTTAACTATAATTGGAGAGGGCGTGTGTGTGTGTGTTCAAAATCATTACGTTATGTAACATAAGTGGAGTATCACCTAGCCTAATTGTTTCTTCTGTAAAAGTGGAACATTGGCCTGTCATTAGTGGGTCGTAAAGTACATTTGGAACAATGGAGGCCATTTGGAACCATGGACGTCAATAAAACGTGTACGATTCCTCCAATCGCCTCCAAACTTGCCAGAACATTGTTCAGGCGTCCAGCTTTTACATTAGGTGTTTTTCATTGACAAAATTATTATAGTCGTGGGAGACGTTAATGGCACCAACCGAGCGCATCACTGTTGAGACACATTGCACCCCCATAATGACATCATGAATGATGTCACATTTGTTCTTTAGGCCATTTATGTCTATGTATACTACTGGCTCTACTTTGAAAAAAATGTTGGAGGTCAGAGTGAAAAACGAGCTCCATTCAAGATACACTTTTCCATAAACCATTTGCATCATGCCGAAGAAAAGTTTCCGTCACCAATCAAGCTACAATGCAAAGCACAAGAGTGAAGGAATCTCCACAAAAGTCAAGTAACAATTACCTAAAGCAAATGTTAATTCAAATACAATAAGGTAGGGCTGGGGTGAAGAGGGTTAAATATCAGGCTGAGGATGTTTCATGAGGGTTGGCAAGAAATGGTAGAACGCTCTCTACTTTGTGTAATAAGATCCCTACGCTCCCTAACACAGGCTCTTATCATATGAGTTTTGTAATAAGATATTTCACCCCCTTGACCCCAGCCTTAACCCATCACCCCTAACCCCCGTCTCATGTGATACATGAAGTAACTTCCACATTTGGTAACATGGCATAACTTGGTTACATTGCATTGATGGAGATAACCAACTGTGAAATCATTCATGATATCATTATTTGTTTGCAGTCATGATGTCATTAACAACTCATAGTATCCCTAAATGTGATATGCTAGGGTGATTCCATTGAACCACTACTATATATGTGGTAATGTAAATAAAAAGTTAAATACAAATGAAAAGCACCCTACGCAAATGCCGGACCCCTGGACAGAGTTTGTGGCAGGTTTGGAGGTTATAAGAATATGGCGCTCACTGTATTGACGTACATGCAGTACAACACACGCACGCGCTCTCCAATTTTTGTGGGATAGGATTGTAGTTCCACACGAGGCCCCGCCTCTCTACGTCTTCTTCGCCCCTCCTTTTGTGCAAACAGCTGGGGAAAATGGCGACTACACTGTTACGGCTCTCACGGCAATCTGCTGTCAAAAATGCCGGTTTAATGAGCCGTAACACCGGCTTGACAACGTCAACCATATCGAGAACGACTCCCTGTCGAACCGTCATATCAGCGCGATCGGGGGCAATCCTTCCGAAACCCGATAAAGTAAGTTCATGTCTGCTGGTTACCCGAGGAAACCCTGACATACAAATTTGGCAACGGAGGCGGGGCTTATGTGAGGATTGACATCCCATGTGGCGAATAGAAAGCCAGGAAACCTCGTAGCGCGATCAAGTTAGCCAATCAGCTTCTGTTTATTTTACGCCAATGCACTTTCAGGAAGTAATGAGCCCTTCTATCATATATACGGGCCTTCATTTAACAGGAGCCTTTTAATATGGAAACGTTACATTGTTTGTGTACTGTATTGTAGGGACTCTTGAGTAATGAAAGGTTTGAGCGACCACTAAAAATCAGATCTATCACTGTCTGCAGTGGCACAACCGCCCTGCTCTAATAGGCCGGATATGCCAGTTTGACCTATGCTTACACCATATTAGATTAAAAATGCCAGTAACTGTACACAATATTGAGTCATATCCGAGAACCATGTCCTCAACATGCTATAGGGAACTAACTGTTAAGGCCTTCCTATATCATGGATGATCTGTGTAAACCATGTTTATTCCAGTTAAGTCTGCAATTTGGTTTGTCATTTGTCCGAAAAACACAGATATTGATTTGAATCAGAGTAAAGCAGAAAGTCCCAATACTGGAGATGATGGATTCAGCAAATGTGTAGCCCTGTTCTTGTACCACTTTCAATCCATTTGATACAAAAGAGAAAATCCCTGCATTCCCTGACCCTCCCTATGGTTCCACATTTCCTCTTTCCAGACACCCTTTGGTCTCATCCGTATGACAGCAGTGGTGGTGCCTTTCCTCTATGTCGGAACTCTGATCAGCAAGAACTTTGCTGCTCTCCTAGAGGAACACGACATCTTTGTCCCTGAAGATGACGATGATGACGACTGAGCTAACACTGGGCAAATAAATGGTAAAGTCCAAGAATCAATCACAGCTTAGTTAAAATGCAATGTTTTGTAACCTTGATATGATCCTTATGGAAAGTTTACAATGATGAAAGATGAGTGAATAAGAATTGAATGCTGACTGAGTTCAAAAATGTTTTTAATTTATCTACAGGTTGCCTTGCATAATGACTGAAGGCATGCCATCCAGCACGAGGAAGATTGGGCAGTTCAACATATCCATCTCTACCTCTACTCGTCTCCTTCCTTGATCGTCCCATATCCCATATATTATGTAAAAGATATTATAATTCATATCATAATTATGTGAGGCTATCAAAGCTACTGCTCCGCCTTCACTCTTGTTTGCATATTTGGGTCTTAACTCAATAAACTGAGTCGATACACAGAAGTTCTTGCTGGTATTTTTCTTTATATTGTAATTTTATTTTTGCATAGACAGTCTCCAAATCAAGTCCACAAACCGCCAGAACCAGACGGTTCTTGTACCACCTTGCTGTCTTTGCTCTTCTAGTTGACTCCTTGCAGGTGCTTCAGGTTCCTCTGGCTCCCTCCTGCACTGCAGCATTGGTCAGTTTCAAGCGTTCATTAAGGGAGCCCACTTCCAATTGGCTGAGATTCTTCGTGTCACTCAGCTGCACGTACGCCTCCTTATAACGCTCATAAGCTGCTTCTTTCTCCTAGAGTAGGGGGTTGATGGTCAAAACATAAACAGTTTGAATCAAAGCTGTAAATTATCTGATAATGTTTTGTTTGTGCTGATATTTAAAGCAATGACGGTTCATGAAAGAAAAGAGGTCAGAACAGGAAACCTACTTTGGTAAGAGACTGCACTTCACTCTGTAGGCAGCTGATTTCTTTCTTAAGATACTGCACCTCAGTTTCTTTTGCTCTCAGCAGTGTCTGAAACAACACATGAGCAATTATTATCATTCCAATAAGATTATAAGTAAGAGTGTAAGGATCTCATCAGGCCCAGCTGTGGACCTTCAGCTGCTTTAAACTGGTGATGCATACATTGGTGTCATTGAGCCAGTAGATGGCAGTATGTCCTGCAGAACATGAACAAGAATGGGGACACTTGGAAAAAAATGAAGGAGGTGACAATGCTGCTACAGGGAGCAATAGCTGGGAATACAGCACAGCGGTGAAAATGATCTGGTCAAGCTGTTTCATTAAATGTGGGCTCAAAATTGCACCGCACATCTGTCAGAGTCTACTTCCTGGCTTCCCATGACGGTCCTGTCAAAAGCTTTCTCCTTTAAGTTACTGGCCAACTTAATATTTCACAATGCAGGAACCGCCGAGGGTGCAATTAATGAAACTGGGTTGGGATGCAGCAAGAGGTGAGGTTGCGTAGGCTCTAATTCAGTCACCGCCATTTAACTTGATTAATTGCTGTCAATACCTCTACTTCAGAAGCAGAGCGCTCAGCGTTACCAGGAGACGTCATCTCTGACCTCTGCCCTGTTATGAAGTAACGCATGCGACTGATCTCTTCAGCCACCTTGTCCTTAAGCTCCTGCAAAACATGTCATTTGCTCAAATTACAGCGTGAAGAATTAATGCTCAATAGTTTCATATGTCATTCATTTACCCACATAAGAAAAACAAGGACATTATCTGGTATTCTGTACACACATAATATGGAATATGTTGTTTATATAGAATCAAATCAGTAAACTATTTGTTTCTGTCTTAAACCTGGTTCTCTCTTCGTAGTTGCTCGATCTCTCTCTCCTTGACGCAAAGTTCAGTCTCTCTGCTTTTGCCGCCCTGCTCGGTGCGGCTCAGCTCCAGGCATTTCTGAGAGTAGCATTCTGACAGTACGTCTAACTCAGTGTGTAACACACCAGCTTGGGGCCTGACACACACAAACATTACAGAGCAAATTAGTAAACATTGGCATGCGAGGGGTCCACTGTGGAACGTTTAAAGCCTGCAGTCAGAGCCCGTGAGATTGAGAACACTCTCACTGCATCTTCAACAATAGAATGCCTGTGATTAACTCACATCTGCCCAATGAATAAAGTATCAACATGTGCAGTCCCTCCAGCTGACCTCCTGGTCCTCTCCAGCTCCTCCCTGTGAGCGGCTCTCAGTGCCTCCATCGCTGAAGGAACGAGAATGGATGGAACAGGAAACAGTCACATCAATGACAAGGGTGACTATAGTGCTGTAAAGTAGATGTTGCGTTATTGTTCACATGCATGTAACTAAAGTACGTTTCCTGGCTTTTTTCTAAAAAAGATTAAAAGATGGACATCCTTTATGAAGGCAGGTATACTAAAAATATTACAGAATTCATTGAAAGGGCCCTAAAATGTTTCAATAGGTCTAAACTATAATGCGACACAAAGCTACTGAAGAGGAAATCTATGTATATTTTGGTGGTATGACAGAGAAATCAAACACTACAACATGTTAATCAAATTTAGTTGAAACCCTCACAAATGCCACAAATGCCGATCTTAGAACTTTATTACAGGTTAATAGTAAAAGATAATATCTAAGTACGATAAGATCACTTTTTTGTGTTTTGCTTTGATTTTGCTCACTCGCTTTCTTGATCCATTGCTATATAGTTTTGAGCTAAAAATAACTTTGCTCGGTGCAGTTGTCACCGCAGATAACTAAGTTTTACTTATGCAGCATTGTAAGTCAGCACAGTTCAACGTTTCTCTGCAGCCAGGTAACTTAATTTTAAAATTAAAGTGACTTTTTTTTAACAGTCAACTCTCAGAGCTACATTACGTCACTCTGCCTGTCTCACCTTTACCAGCTGCCTGGCTCTCCTCCTGCAGCACCCTGTCTCTCTCTATCTCTAGCTCCCTGATCTCCCTTGTGTGTTCCTCCTCCAAGTCCTGCAGTGTTTTCCAATGTGCTGCTTCCATGGTTTCCAATCTGGCCCTGCAGGGGGCCTCGGGCCCACACGGGCTGTCTACCTCTATTCCCATGGCTGCCCGTTCCTTCTTAATGCTCTCCACCTGCTGTCGAAGCGAGCGGGTCTGAGAGATGGATTTGCCAAAAATAAATGCAGAGAAAAGTGAGGAGTTAAAACATTGAGAGGTAAGAATGTGGAGGAGGAATGAGACAGACGAGATAGAGAAACAGAAAAAAATATGATGGGGTAGGGAGACTTTGGATCAAGTTTGGACGTAGCAGTTATGACTTTGCTTCTCCCTTGAATTGAAAACATTCTAAAATATTCCACATGAGCTGAATGTGATTTCTCTTACCTCCTTTTGTAGGGCCCCAGCTGTATATGAGTGACTTGTTTGGACACCATTTATGGAAGGAAGAGCCTCGTATGAGCTTGACAGGTCAGTTTGTGAATCAGTGATACACTGGTCCATTTCCTCTGGGTTGGACAGGTGAGTTTGGGGCTGTAACGCCTGCGCGGAGCTTGATTGTTGAGTCTGGGCTCCAATGATAGACTGGGCGCTCATTTCCGTAAATGACAGTCCCTCAAGTTCTGCCCACTTCATGCTGACCTCTGAGTCCAGGGTCTCAATTACAGGCACAGGAACGCTTCCCTTTTTCAGCTCCATCAAGTCCCACCTGCTGCCCATTTCACCGAAGGGAACCCCCTCCTCAAACCACTTGTTCCTCTCCTCCAATCGCTTAGCTTGCTCGTGGTCCCAGCCCTCCCCTGCCTTTCTCTGACTGGCTGGCGATAAGTCAGAGCTAAGATCTCCGTCTGTACAGTTATTTTGATGGTGGTCAGCGGTGTTGGTGGACTTGGTTGGATCAGCAGTTGTTTCAAAGCCGGCGTCTCTGCAGGTGAGCCGAGCAGGGGGTTGGCATGACGACGGTCTCCGGGAGAGGGGGTTCTCTTTCCTGCTACTGGTGTCTGATTGGCTGAGGTTGGAATCAAGGGAAAGACAAGAGTTTAGAGTTACACATCAGAAGAAAGATGATAGATGCAGACAGACCACCCATGCCAACATGCTCTAAGGAATCTTTAGTGATTGACAAACTTATTTAGATCTGAATTTATATTTTGTTATAATTCAAGTAATACACCAACCTTTTTCTAAAATTGTTGATATTTCAAGTAATACCCTCATAAAGGGTGAAATTAAAATATCCAAATAAGAGAGTTTTAAAAATTGTATTCATGATTTTGTGAGCTTTCTTTTGAGGATTACAATTCCTGTTTATGTTTGCTAACCAAAAACTTTAATGCGCATAATGAAACAAGGCTGAGATACAAGTATTAACATTTTAAGAGCTTGTGTCGAATTTAAGGTCTACAAATTGAGTAGTAACTAAATCTGTCAGATAAAAGGCTGGAAGTTGTACAAAATGGAATCATATCGCAAAATTGTACTTGTACTTCAGTAGGAAACTTGAGTAAATGTGGTTAATGTGTTTTTCAGGCTCTGCTAGTGTCTGACTGAATGATGACAGATTCTATAATTAGTGCGGGTCTACTTAGCATTTTTTTTATGCTTTAATTTGATCACATGCACGATGAATTTGTTTTGGTTTCCTGTAATCATCCTTCTTTTAAAACTTTAGAGACATCGCAATAAATGCAATATAAATCCTATTGTAGGGTTTACTTCATGTTGTTTGCATGCGCTGTACTGCAGCTGTCTAAACACACACTACGCATCTTTCCACATCGGCTGCAAGCATAAAGACAGACTCACTGCGTGCTGTTCTGGATAGCCTGCTTTACTAACTTCACCCAGTTCCGCCGTATTCTGGAGGTTGTGGCAGAAAGAGTGAACACTGCTCTCTTTGTCTGGAGGAGATCAGAAGACATTGGGATGACACACACACATACACACACACACACACACACACACACACACAGGAAGGAAGCAGCCAAACAAGTAATTGATGTGGAAAAGGGCAGCTGGGGGCATTCTGACTGAACTTATGTCTGACTACACAACACGACCACAACACAAGTAAAATACATACGTGTATCTCAAATCCATACTTGTTCTCTACGTCACAGTCTGACACATCCACACAGGATGTCAGGTCGATCTCTCCATCCATGTCATCTGACTGGGGGCACAATAAGGTCAGCTTTAAATGATTTAGAAGAATTCAATCATAAACGGTTAACACTGGCCATCTCACGCTTCTAAATGTCCTTGTAAACATTTTCAAACCAAGAGTCAAATCAAAATCTGTAGGTTAAAATATGGTGACTTTCTTTCAAATACATGCTTTTCTGGATCTGATCATACTGTACCTCCTCAGCTTCTGAGTCTCTGTAGTACCTCAGCCAAGAGTCACTCAGAACAAACCAGTGCTTCCTCCACTGGAAATAGAGAGAAAATATGAGTTATTGTTTTGGTAAACAGATGACATCAAGAGAAACTGTATCATCCATTTCCCCATTACTATAGTTGTAGACCTGTTTGCTCTATATAGGATGGTAGGTCAGCAGCTGAAAATGAGAATCATTTCTTAATATAGGAATTAGGTTTGAAAATGTGAAACACTTTATCTTACCTCGCCATGTTCATCGAGTCTGGATATCCACCCCTTAAAGTAACAATATCTACAAGGGAAGCATTTGGAAAAGAGAAGTTTGAACGCATCCTGTCATGGTTTCTGTCTCAGAGTTGATAGTGAACAAAGGGGAAGTAGAAAAAACTGTCAAAAGTGCAAAGAACTACTGCTGTCCGGACTTTAAAGGATGAGTGTGTACAAAATTCTATCACCAGAATTTGAGCGCACTAGCACCATATTACAGAAAATACTCACGGTGTATCCATGATTAGGTGTCCAATAAGAAAGGCACAGAGAGAGAGAAAAGTGTAATGAGCCTTCAACTACAATAAGGAAGTACAACATACGTATGAGATAATGGTCATTAGCTGTTGATGCAAGTTGTTGCAAGTTCTGCAAATCATCGCTGCACACAATTCACTGCACTACACTTCTTGAAATACTATTAATTTGAGTGATTCATTTAGTGGCTATCTGTTGTTCTCTTCGTGGTTTGCTCAGCAGTTTTAGACATGACACTGCAGTGCTGAGACTGCAGGACACATCAACTCCAGCCTATTAATAAAGATGATAAATCCGATGAACATGGTGCCCTAAAATATAGAGTGCTAACTAAAGCTTTTCCTGCAAGGTGCTCCTGCAGGATAGGAGCCTGAAGTTAAAGAACAAAAACAAACAAAGATCTACTTTTGAGCGAATGTAGGGATGACCCACTTTAGCCCAAAAACTGGATATACTACACAAATCAGAGCAAAGAATCGTGGGATCATGCTCACCTGTGTCTGTGCTTGGTCATGAGCGGCTCTCTCCTTCACCTGTGAAGATCTGTGTTTTCCACTTTGAGTGTCTGAACTCTTTGACACCAAGAGAGGACTAGATTTGTGATTGTTTGTGCTTCCATGTGTCAATTTCAACAAAGATATTCTGCAGTGAACATACCTGTGTGTGAATGGATGTCGTCGACTGTCTTCGTGACAACAGCCCGTTATCTGTATCCCGACATTTCTCCCGCCTGTCTCTCCCCCTCTCTCTGCCTCTGCCTCTCTCATCAGACTCGGGTCTTGAGCTGTGGATAATCATTTCCTCTTGACACCTTAAGAACCAAAACGCCACACAGAAGCAGAATATCCGAAATATCACATCATCAGCACAAATTCCATCCTCTGCTTCCAGCCTCAGTCTTCTTTTGATACTTTGCTACACTGCTCTTTCATTTTGCCACCAATAGAAGAAACATTTTCACCGAGAATGTAGAATAAATGCGGGGCTGTGGGCCTTCTGACACAACTAATAACATTTACAATACCATTCCATCACCAACCTGGGTGTCCTAAGTCTCTGGTCCCTACGTGGGCTGGGACTTTGATTCCTCCTCCTCTGCCCAGGATGTTCTTCTTCTGACTCCAGGTAGATGGTTGGGATATTAGCCAGGACCATGTAGTCCTCGATCGTCATTGCCGCCTCAGACACAAATTCAAATTCAGACATTCATAAAGATTATATTGACATTATATGTGGTAGATGTACTATAATGGTGCTTTATTACTGGGTGTCCACTCTTTAGATACAGATCCAAGTGAAATAGGGTATTATTTTTTGCAAATGTGTACTGAAAAGGACAAACAACAACAAGCACGTACACGGCTGGAATGGTGCATCTATAAGCAATGCACTTGAGTACAAAAAGCATTTTCCTTTGTCGTGTGGCCTTGTGAATAAATACACAGAAATCACAATAACTTATGTACCTCCTCAATTTCTTCAGGAGTCTTCTTAGCATCAGGGATCAGCAATGCATCCATGCCCCGCCTTATGCTGCTCCTGCTTCTGTCACCGCTGACTATGTCATGTCCCGTTTTGCCTCTATCAGTTTCTGTGGTTGTGACTTGGGTCAGTGAACGTGCAAGGACCTGAGAGTCCACACCTCGTCTTGCTGGGGAAGATGCACCTGAAGGTGCAAAGCTCAGCAAGGAGTGGGAAGATCCCTGCCAGGAGCCTTGCAAAGGGCTAGAGAGGCATTTTTCCTGCATTTCACTGGGTGTCTTTGAAAGTGTCATATCAGGTCTACTATCTCTAGACTGGGGCTCCCTACGTGGGGTATGGCTGTGTGTACTGTAGCCATTCCTGGAAGGTGAGATTTCGCGGCTACTATGAGCACGAGTGTTGGCCGAGCTATTGACAGCTGTCCTGATTCGAGCAGATGCTTGGGATCCCTCATATGAGTTTTGCTGAATGGCTGAAGAGCCACGGCGGGAAATAGAGTCCAGATTTCTGTACAGTTTTTCAGAGTCTAAACTATGCCTGTTTGAAGCTTGCGATGAAGGCCTTGACTCTCCTCTTAATCTTTTTTCTGCGTATAAATCACCATTTTGCAAAGGGAGGGAGTCCCTGTGCTTATGGGAAGGAGTCATCCTGGAAGGTGACGCAGGCCGAGACATAACGGACCCCCTCCTGCGAGATGGACTGGACCTGCCTGATGTATGCCGAGATTGAATGTGTGACGGAACCCGAGAGGAACCATGAGATGAAGCATGAGAGTGAGTTAGACTCCTGGGGACTGAGCTCCTTCGCTGGGATTCCAAAGCAGATCTGTTCAATTTGCAGCGATCTGGGCTCACAGAGCTATGACGGGTTGGAGAATTCGATTCTGATTCAGTTCCTCTTCTGAAGTTGGAGTGGTATGTGTACCTCTGTGGAGATTCACTTCTCCATGTTTCCTGTATGTAGGTCTCTGGGGTCCTCCTTTGGGAGGGTACACCAAGGCCGACATTCCTGTACGGGACACAGGCTTTTGGCTCAGGAACGTAGTTACTAGGAAGAGGATGCCCCCTCTCAAAGTAACGAAACAAGCGTTTGTTGGCTTCTTCCATCTGTCGTTCACTGTTGCCCTTTCTGTCTGGGGAAAAGTAGCCGCTCTCTTGTTCCCGGTGTCCTCTGGACACTGGAAGTTAGACAAAGTTGTTGTGATTGCCATAACAACAGCCAAAAACACCATGGATAGCATTTCTTAGCACAAGGTCAACAATCCTTCCTTGAGGATTTAAGGTGACTGACCTGATGTCCGGCGGGACCTGTCTCTGCTCCTGCTCTCATCCATCCAGGAGTTTCCACTGGCTCTGTTTGGAGAAGGGTCAAACCTGGTCATATCTCTCTGGACCACACTGCTCCTCCCCGGGCTGAGGGATGTGCTTCTCTCTCGACAGTCCCAGTTTGGATTTGGAGAGCTGGAGGAGAGGAATCCAGGGTCACCACAGACACAGACAAGCTGAAGCTGGTCAATAGCGATGATATAGAACAACTACTCAGATTTTGAAGTACACCCAGTCTACCTTCCTAAAATGTGGGACAGTAACAGACAAGAGTCATTCTTCTTGCGTAGTTGAGAAGCAAACCAAAATTTGCAAATTTTGCAAAAAAGATAAAGGTTTTTGTTAGCCTTAGAAGTAGGACAGTTGTCTCGTGACCTTGTAATCCTTTATCTGATATCACCAAAATACAGAGATGCAATGATGCAAGATCCTCTAAAACTCAGGATAAGCAGCTCTTGCAGTGAACCTACAGATGAACCTTCAAGGTCACTCAATGGTACTGGGGTGCCTTTCTGCTATGGATAGAAGGGGGCTGTATTCTTGGGAAAAAGGTGGCTTCTGAAATCAGGCTACAGGATACAGTCACCTGGATTGTGTGTCAGTGTCACAGATATTGAGTTCCCAGTCAGGACTCAGGCTGGGCACCAGGCTCCATTCGTATGTCCAGCCGCCTCTCACGTCATCACTGCTGGCACTGCTCACCTCAGACAGAGCTTCATTATCATCAGCATCCTGGTTTTCAGAATGCACAATATTAAAAACTATTCACACAAACATGAATAACTGAGTGAGACTCAAAGGAGGCAGTGGAGTGTTTCAATCGTAGAATAACTGAAGTTTGTGAAAATATGAATCAGAAGAGTCAGAATTGTTGTTTCCATAGGCGATTAGAGAGCAAATGAAAGATTTCTTCTTTAATCTGGATATTTGTTCTGATATTTCCTCCTGAATTTAAATGAGTACATCGTGATGCTATCACATTTGCTCACGATTGATCACATTTAAAATAATCCCTTACAAAACAATATCAACATTCAAACAACAACCACTTGTTGCTTTTTCTGTCATCCACTTCATTGTAGAAGACAAACAATGTAACACAACAAGATACACACGACACAAGCCTACCCGACTTACAACCCTAAACAGGATATATTAGGATATAGTTCACTTACTGTGACTTCCCACTGTCCTTCAACTCGTCTTGGCCAAATCTGCTGTCAAGGCTTTGGTATTTCTCCTGCTTCTCTCCTTCCCTCTCTCCATTCCTCTACACTGGCCGGTACTTTTAGACTGCACAGGACGTAACTCAACCTTGTCTCTGGTCATGCTCATCATTATTTCATTGCTCTGGTGCTTTTGCATTACCAGAACCGCCCACCTTCTTCTTTCTCACCCTGATCTTGATCCCTCCTTCAGTTGTAACCTTTGTTTACACACTGGTTTGCTTGTTTTAACTTTTGATCCGTTGGGCATATGCAAGTTTTGAAAATAGCCAGTCTCATTAGATTGTGTTTAGGTCAAAATAAAGCATATATTAAAGTCGACTAAAATACATTTCCACATAATGCTGCACAGAGATAATTAAACTGAAGTGGGCCACAGCTGTGTGAGGGTACCTGTTTATGTGGGAGTATTAGATTACAACCTATTCCCCAAGGACTGTAATGAGCTTTCATTAATTAATGATACAGAATCAAATACCATCTTCTTTTATCATCTTTCTCCCACCTCCACGTAATTTCGACTAAGTGTTATGAATGTCGACTTTTTGTGCAACAGTTATTTAAGTGGGAGCAATGAATTAGTATCGTCTACATATGATTGCATGACTTTGGATCTTGCTGAATAAGATAATGGGGGCTGGAACAACTCAGTACACGTAGACAGATGATTAAGAACTGAATGATACGTACCCATACATGTAAAGGTTCCTGTTGGGCAGTAACGGCTGTACCATTCAGGTGCATGTGACCAGGTCGCAGGCAGGAGCCGCAGCGTGAGGGGTCAAAGGTGTTGGGCTGGAACTGACAGCAGTAATAGTCCTTGCCAGACAGTGCCATGTGGATCCTGCTTAAACTTCCCTGTCATCTACAGCACCTGGCAAGGTTTTCTCCAGTACCTACACAGCAAAATTGTTGTAATAGTTGGATTGATTTTAGCTGTAGGTTATACTTGCATACTCAGCCTTCTACTACCATCAGCCACTATTACCAAACCATCTAAATGTCATATGATCCATCTTCGACTGAAACTTTCACACTCAAACTCTAAATGACAAAGTTTTCAATGCTTAATTTCTTCTTGATTTGGCAGAAATGACTGGGGTTTCCTCTAAATGCTCAGTGAAACATGACATTTACTACTGTGTGTAATAACTGCTTAGGGACAATTTGTCAACGCAATTACTGAAATGGCTTCCCAACTGAAACACACACCGCTATTGATTGGATGAGTTTACACCTCAAGGAAGAAAAATGTGTCTTTGCGTAGTGTATCTGTGACACAGTAACCAGAAGAGGGAACCTCCTAAGGTAAAAAGTGTCCATATCTATGTCACTGAAATATGAAATGTTCAGTACTCACCTCATTGGCACATTCCAGCTTCTTAATTTGCAGTGAGAACATGCGTTTCCAAGAGCGTTTCCATCATTCAGAGCTCAGGATGGAAGTAAGTCGGCGTGTTAGAGGAGACCACAGAGACTGGGGTCGTTTATCAGAAAACAAACATTCATTGGTTCCCACGTGGGCCCAATATGGAGAGTGTGTCCTATCAGATGTCATCATCTTTACAGAGTGAAACGTAGCACTGACTCCTCTCGGCAGATGTCTTATGGACGCTGCTGAAGTTGCTGCACAGATGGTCACAATGCAACACAGAGGAAAGAAAAGGCAAACTGAGAAGAGATGAGTGAGCGTTATAATGACTTAGTATGATATGACAAGGTGAAATGAAATACTTATTACAATTTGAATCAGTGGTGTAGTTTAAAGAAGAAAGATCAGACTCAATTCACAGGCGATCAGGGGTCTAATTATGTTATGTTATGTTATTTTATGTTGTGTTATGGTTGTAATGTTTGTTTTAATGTTTTGCAGATAACTAAGTCAACAGCGATGCACGTGATTCTGCAGTTGTGATTTTAACAAAGTGCTATGAAATTCAGCCCTGCTTTCTCACTTTGTGCTGCTGGCTCATACCTGAACTATACTTATGATAAATGAGGTCATTGTCGTGCCAAAGCATTGTATAATACAAAGCTTTAAAAAATGGCTTACTGTATAATATAAAAATGTTTTAGCACACTGCAGTAAATCTTCCTCAAACTGCATCGGGAATTAGTGAACAAAGGTGAGGAAGAACAAGTAGACTTTACAGAATGCTCAAACTCGGATAACACTGGACGAACCTGGGCTCCACCACCCAAATGTTGTCTGAATGTGTGAACGTGTGTAGCAGATGATGTTATTACAGGTTAGCAGACATGTTTGTTCACAGGTTCTGACAGTTTAGCCAACACGTTAGCTAACAGGTTAGCTCAGAGGTCAAGCAGACAGGTTATCAGAGGGGGGTCAGCCGATCATTTATGACAGTTTAGAAGACAAGTCAGCAAACAGGTTGTGGCAGATTAGCTGAAAGTTACTCAGTAAATATGACACAAGATTTAAATCAGAAAGATTTAGTTATTGAAAGATGTGTTTTCCATGTATTTCAATAGATACCATTTTCCTTTCCTTTTTGTTTTTGTGCTAATCATCCTGTAGAACAAGGATGAAACTGATATCTCTTTTCCAGACAGGATGGAGAGACAACACAGACTAAACAGTAATGAGTGTGTGCCATCTGTTTGTACTGTGCTCTCCAAACACTCATAGAGCCAGTGTGTATTTTTAGTTGAACTATCAGGCTCAGGCCCAGTTTGCTGAGTGAACCTACCTGAGTATGAACAAGTCAACTTGTAAAGATGCAAACAAGGTTTGTGATGATTAATTGCTGCCTTAATTTCAGTTGTAAGATAAAAGAAATGTTTTTTTTTAGATTTTTGGCAAGTAAACTGAGCAGTAGTTATTTATGTCTGTACTTTTGCTTTGTGTCACATGCAAAGCTACTTTCCGTTGCTATGGCAACAGTTGCCATAACGGGAGAGCAGATCCAGTATCCATGGAAATGCAGTTGGTCAAGTTCACTGCACAAAACTTAAAATTAGCATGAAGGTAAAAACATTTTAATTGAGTGTATTACTCATGCTACGGTGCTCACTCATAACTCTGACACAAGTTAATTTTCACTTATTTATTTTTTTACACATTTTTTCGTCAAAGCTACTTCACCTACTTTGCTCCTCCCCACCAGAGCTTAGCAGACATCATATGCCTCATTAGTTTGATTCACTGAAGCATAAGGTAAAAGGGTCGGTCAGTGCACTTTTGTACACATTTGAGTTATCTTGTTTCACTACATGCAGCTCCAAACGGACTCCTGATGGTGTTTTTTCTGATGTGCCACTCTAGATTTCCACTGACAGCATAAATAAAGATGTGTTCCATACAGAGTGGGATGTCAGATTTTCCAGTTGAAAGTTCCAACTTCAAAACTCAAAGTGTTTCATGACCAGCAACGCTAAATGTAAACATGGCTGAACTCTCTGTTTGACGGTGACAATGTCAGTAAAGTAAACAGAGGCCCGTTTACATGATTAATTCAGCATGTTACACACAATACCATGAACAATACCATATTTAAGATACTGTATATTTTCTTCTTTCATTTCTCACGTTTCTACTTTAACTGTAGAGCATGTGTGTATGTGCATGTCTCTACATCAATACAATGTGCATCTTATTCCTCTAATTGCCTCCAAACACGGCAGAAACATTGTTCAGGGGTCTGGCACTCCGCACTCTAATTTCAGCTGCTGGATATTTCAACATCAAAAACATCTTCAACTCTGAATAACTATCACAAATTTGACACTTCACAAACACTACATGCATAGAAATTTAGGGATTTATGTCCTCTTTCGGAATATGTAACTTGTTGAACTCTAGCTCTAGTTTTTGCTCTTTCTGCCTTAAAGTGAAAACTGGTCCTCAATTTTCCTCATCTAGCCCAATGTAAAATTTTCAGCTGAGAAAAAGTCGTGTACATCCTTTCTAACTCGCTGGTTCTTTTTTATTTTTTGGCCGTTTTTTGACCATAATACATTCCTATGTTCAGGAAGTTCTCCTGGATCTCACAATCCAACCCATTGTCAGATAGGACTTACAGTTTTTGCGTGACAGCCAGTTGTTCCACATGTGGTTTTCCAGTATCTTCTCCTTGAGACTGACTCAACTCTGTGTCTCTGCTTAATTGGTTGCACCTGTTGTTTTTAAACAATCAGTATCCTCAAAGGATTTTAGCTTTAGATGTCATTCAAACTGCTCATAACATCTTCATACAGAAACCATTCAGACCTTTTTCAGGCCTTCACATATCAATTTGTCAGGTACTTGTTCAGTGTGTGTGTGTGTGTGTGTGTGTGTGTGTGTGTGTAGCGTGTTCATCGTTGTAATTTGTACCTCAGCGTTTCAACTCATATCTTATTACACTATTTCCTCTTTCTCTCCATTACACTGTCTGATTTGTAAACATGTCATAGTAGTATTTCAAAGTAGGACTGAGCGTAGATGATTAATTAAACCACCAATCACAAAACAAATAATTGATTTAGCACCCTGATCCATAACCTTACTCAAGGAAAGTAGACAAAAAAAGTGCCTGCAGTTGTTTTTGTCTCATGAAAGAAGACTATTTTAGGGGTGGGGGAATCGATTTGGAGTTATGTCACACTGCTTTTTCTGTTGTTAATTATAACCTCACTGTACAGTGAGCATATACAGTATGCTACTTATTTAGAGAAAATGTATTCACCTACTGGGAGCTGTTGGCCTCGTGACTGTTGCTGGCTCCCACCCTCCTCAGCCTGCTTTTCTAAAAAACATGTTGACCTGGATCAGCTTTCAAAGTGAGAAATGAGGCAGCTGTATGCTTCCAAATAAATTGGTTCTGGTGGCGTACGAGGGGGAGTCATCAAGCAGAGCCACAGAGGCACTCAGAGCCAATGCTCCCATCATCTGCTTATCAAATACTAAAAAAGAACTCACAGGGCATGTTCTATAATGATGCAAAGGGCTTTTGGGGTTGATTTCTGTCATTGACCTATTTCATAATTCTTGAAAAATCGCCCTCTTCTGTCGCATTTATGTGCTTGCATGGATGGGGAAGAGGAGAAGTGATATATGGGCTGAATAGGCACAGAAATACTGAAGAGCCCCCAGCTGAATATGCCACAAAATGACATTAATAACTCACTACCACAGAAATTAGGGCTATGTATTTTAACACGAGGCTCCTATGGCAGTAAGGGTAGCGTCTCCTTCACCTGGCTGAGTTTCATGCGAGAGTGTATGGCTTGATATGCACTGACTACAGGGTCATCTATCGGACACGGTCTTTATAATGCTGCTGCAAATAGGACCTGCTGAAACAACGGTCTTATCCATCATCATACTACTAGAATAATAACTCATTATTGCCCTGTTTGTTTAATAATAATTATCTCTCAAGTGCAAACAGGGCACCTCCTCCATGTTAAATACAAATTGTGTACCTTTGCTTCTTTAAAAAGCGAACCAGAGTGACAACTGTCATTTTATTCAGACATGAAGAACATAGTGTTCTTGTGACTGCAAGTTATTTTCAGCCTACTCATTCCCTCTGTGCTTCCTCTTCATAAATCCCCTGCCCTCTGGCCTGTGCCCACACTGCTGAATCCCATAACGCTGTACCCCCACCACCCCCTGAGCAAAGAAACGCCCACCTGTTTTTCATGCAGCAACAATTTTAAAAATAGGGAGAGTGGATGGTGAGTGTGTGTGTGTGAGAGAGAGAGAGAAATGACACAAAGAAGGGAAAAATAAAGGTTTCCATGGAAACCATATGGCTGTGTCTAATTGGTAATAAAATCTTAAAGAGGTCTGAAATACGAAACCGTGAAGCCGGTCTGACACAGCCTCATGAATGTGTGACACTCAGACATCGTGCTCAATCATCAGACCAGAGTCTCAGTTATTAGGCGTGAGGAATGATGTTCAATTAGTCCGACACTAAGAACAAATGATTTTGACCGCAGACAGTTCCCTTTCTATTTCTGGGATTACAGGTTATAAGAAACAAAAGCAGGGCAGATTATTTGGCTCACAGGTAGCGTTCCACATTTTGACTCCGCCAAAAACATCTCCAGGTGGATCCCTGTTTTATGGAAGACATGCTGTAGATGTTCATATAATTTATGTATCAGCTCAGTTATATCCTTCATACAGGGTATCACTCTGTTGATTGAGTCATAAAAAACAAACAAAAGTACTTTTTGAGACACAACCAGTGTTTCAGTGGTTACAAAGTTTAACAGAACCGATGATTAAGTGACATAATCATCGCCTCAGCATGAGATTAAATGCAAATGACGCTTGGTTATTGAGGAGGATGAAGATTCACCTCCACTAATCGCAACTCATCTAAAAATAAACCCACCGAAATCCAGTATGTGCTAATATGAAAATTCCATTAGTGTCACACTGTCTATGTACACATGTTCATTTTCATGTATTGTCATATATTATACTGTTTGTACTTTTGTATATATCAACATATATTAGAGACCTAAGATCTGTGTTTTCATGGATGCACATGTATGATTTGACATGTGGGCTACACATATATTACCATACATTTATATATGAAACACATACTGCATGGTTACCTCCCTGTGGCAGGGAACATATACAGCTTGTACATTCAATTCCTGGTGAACTGGTGGAGGTTTGGAGGTATATCCCCAGGAGACTGGCTAGTGATTTATCATGGATGACTGGACAAAGTCTTAGACAATACAAAGTCTAAAATACATAACAAAAGTATTCTTATATCTGAAAGAATAAACTGAGGTTGGAGTGTAGATTTTAGCACAGAGCAGAGTTTTTGAGTGGCCTATATCATAAATAGAGCAGAGTAAAATATTGAGTACCGCTGCGAAACTGTATGTTCCTGTGGGTGTATTTTGGAATATACCATGTGAGATAAAAACAAAATACTTAGCTAAGACCATAGTATTCTCAGTGTAGAAATACAAAAGTTTTCATTTATGTTGATGTCAGTAAAAACATCTATATTCTTATATAAAGCTATACTGTAAACTACAGTATACTTCCACACTCTGGAGAAACAATAGCATATAAAGAAGAGGGACATAATCAGATCAGAGCTCACTTCCTCCCTCCTCTCTCTATCTCTCTCTCGCTCTCTCCTCCCTCTCTCTCGCTCTCGCTCTCGCTCTCGCTCTCGCTCTCTCGCTCTCTCGCTCTCTCTCTCTCTCTCTCTCTCCTCTCTCCTCCCTCCCTCTCTCTCCCACACACACACCGGCAGGGACTGTGGCAGATGCGCACCGAACAGACCCGTCCACTCTCCAGCACCATGGAGAATGGAGACCTGCACAAGTTTGTAAATGTGGAATCAGATTCGTGAACATCGCGTTTGTCCATGAAGGGCGAACAAAGACGATAAGAGAAGAGGACACCCACACGTATATTTTTAGAAGGATGAAACCAATGTTACTCTTCAAGTGATTCAGCCTGCAGTAACACCAAGGTGAGTCTCTTACTGTACGTCTGCGTACGTGGCTCTGCTGGGTGAAGTTTTCTCAAAATGCTTACATGCTTAAAAATATCAAACCTTTCTTGTAAGCAAGTTTTCCCACCTTTTCACTTTGACCCCCTTTACCTTAATTTGTCAAAACTGTAAGATGCGGAAGTGTCCTCTCAGTGGGTCCTGCAAAATGACTCAAAACATATAATCAATACTCCAACAAAGCATTCACGTGGCTGAACAAGTTCACTGTGAAACATTTGGTGGAACAGAACAACAAAGATTTTAGAGGCCAAAGTCAATGTTAGGGCAGTTTGAGTTGTTGATTAGTCCTGCAGGCGGAACTGATTTTCAGAACTGGACAGCTCCTCCAAAACAGCTGCTTTAGATAAAACATGGATCATATATAGTTTGTACTGTTTTACTGAAAGACTGTGCATGTTTTAGTTCATTTATAGTATGTATGATGTGAAAATCAATAAGCAATTGATCAGCTTTCAAAATGTGTGCGGGATGTTTGATCCATGAGGCATTTACAGATGCAGTACTATGCAACAGGAACAAAATTTAAACAAGTTCCTATTTGATTGTTAAAGGAATTAAATGGAAACAAAGTGGTGGCATTGCAGTAAATTGCACATGACTGAAAATGTTTGTACAGTCAATCACTTTTAATCATCTTAATTAACTTTCAATGTTTCAAATAAAGCAATTGAACACAGACAGAAAACTCTAAACTAAATTTTGTCTCAAAGTTTTTCTAAAGGACATTGCTGCCCAGTAACATTCTATGATGTCATCGTCTCAATAGGTCAGTGTTTTTCCTCACACGCTCTCTAACTTGGAGGTCCAACTACCTGCAAACGCCTCTCATCCTTTTTCTGCTCTCCACTTTTTTAACCCTTCCTTCCTTCCTTCCTTCCTTCCTTCCTTCCTTCCTTCCTTCCTTCTTTCCTTCCTTCATCCCTCCCTGCCTTTTCAGATGATCTCAGATTACACAAGGAGCTTAAATTGGGTCACACAAACGCCGCCTTCCACCTTTCATATTGTTGTTTGGATTGGGAGATTATGGCAATGGTAATCTGGTATTTGATCAAACAGGTCTTCTTACTTCCTTTCCTTTGCATGGGATTAAATTGTAATATACTATGTGACAGCGTGCTTCCTCTGACGTACTTGAACAAGAGATACGTCAGTTACATGCATTCATGTTTATCCCTTATGTCAGTGTAGAGGCAGATTATGTTTCTTTATAAGAATTGGCACAAAGCAAAAACCAATGACTCTCTCTGGGCATGTGTGTGTGTGTTCTCTACTTTAAGTGTATACGTAAATTTAGGATGGTACATGTTTTCCCCAAGAGAGAATCCATGTCCTATTTCCTCTCCTCTCCTCTCCTCTCCTGTAACCTACTCCTCTTCATAAATTCTCGTCACATGGTAAACCATTGCCGCACAGAGGAAGGGAAGAGACGTTCCTACGTTCCTATGGAAACAGCTAATAGCTATGATCAACCAATAATTACTGCAACTCTGGCCCATGACTCCTAACTGCTAAGAAAGACTGATAAGAAGGCATCCAGTTATCGGTTACCACTAACAGGTGCAGTTGTTGCTTTCCTGCGTTGTTGTGTACATTTTGGGAACACTCTGTACATACAAACCTTATACAATTGGTCAGTATTTTGTTTTGTTGTTTTGTCAACACAATGATTCAATGTTACATAAAGGAGAGTACAAATGAAAGAAGAGTGATATTGTTTCATGATATAGATTGGAAGAAACAAAACCCTCAGAGAGTGTTTGCTGACTAAACCCCATGGAGAAATTTCAACATTTGGTTTCCATCCAATGAAGCCAGAAGCCAGAATTTCCAGCTGGAGTCCGGAACCTGTTGGTGTCTGGAGATGAATAAAAACTGGAGGAACCTCTTCCAGATCAGATCAGGTGGATCTGAGGAGCAAACAGATATGACAGGAAACCATATGGAGAGGAATTGTGCGTTGGCTCTGATCTACACTGGAGCTGGAGCAGAGGATGAAGATGATTGGACGGAGGTCATGGCAAAATCTGACTTGTTGAAGTAAATCTGCGATCAGTTTGAGTTGACTTTTGTTAGAGGTAAACCTGTGGTTCTCAAACTGTGACTCTGCAGTACAGTACAACAAAATTTCCCACTCACCACCTCCACAATCACAAAGACGACATAAACTTGTGACCTCTATTGTTCTCACTGGTGATGATGCCCCTGGGACCAAGCGTGAGCTTGACCTACAGCATGTGACTCAGCACATTACCTTGTGTGTCTGCACGCACCCTGGAGGATACGGTCTGGATTTACAGATGTGACGTAATCTTGCAGGATTATCCGATTGATATTCCCTCTTCATCTGGCCAATCAGCTGCCAGTTTGTAACATCTGTCCTTTGTGTGACAGGAAGAAGAAGCCCTGAAGCATCAAACAAGGGCCTAACACAGCACCATCGCCTCATTATGTCCATAAATGTGTTTCTGTGTGCGTGTGTGCCAGTGCTTTGCATCATTGACGAGACCAAGCCGTTTATTATTGTGAAAATCAACTGCTGCCTTTGCAAGGTATCCATGTTCCCCCTACCAATAAAAATAAAGCTCTTACACTCTTTATATTGCTGCTACTAGTTACACAACCTGGTGTTTTTGGCTCTCGCACTGTCCAGCTGGCTGATAGAACAAGCCAAGTGAAAGTGTACAAGCCTCCGAAAAGTTGTCATGGGGCCAAACAGCAGATCAATTGTTCCTCTAGCAGTAAATTAACACTGATTCATCTCTTTTTAGACCTTTGTCCTCTGCAATGCTCATTTGCTTTTCACCCCTGGTTGGCCTTTAGGCCCCTGAGGCGAACAGCTAGCAAGGACCTGATCAATAAGCTGTCGTAACACAAAAACTGTCTGGTCTGCTTTACGCATAAGGATCAGGCCAAAGTTGTCAATGGCAGTTTTTTGATACTTTGTGTAAGTGTGTAGATGAATTATAACCATTAACCCTGTTTAGCTTCATTCTGGGGGAATTCCAGATGTGAAAATTTGGTTTGATCCTTTTGTTCCCTTTGTCCTCAGATAATGAATCATCAGAAGGCAGTGTTGACATCTACAAGACAGACCTGAGCTCATACTGCCTAGAAAGCCCAGCAACAACACTTTAATGGTTGGAACTACCCGCCCCAACCTGCATTACTGCCCACGCAGACACAGCCTGATGATCACTGGAGCTATGGGAGCGGTGCGAGTTAACAGGTAAGACATGTTCGCCATCCAATTTTCCATTTTTTTTGGTAATTGCTGAAACACAAAACGCCCCAACAGAGGGCGACAGAAACAGATCATCCTGAACTCAGTTTTTTCCTGCTCTTCTTTCAGATACAGCATCGTTTCTTCCGATGAAGATGCCCTGAAGATCTCCACCCTGGGCCTCCACAATGGTCACGGTCCTCTAACACCTCAGGCACTGGCAGGGGCCCACATGGGGGGTGCAGGTGGAGGAGGAGGAGGAGGAGGAGAACGAGAGTGTCCAGGAAGTGATGACGGTCGGGCCACACTGTCGCTGAGAGTGAAGAGCGAGCCCGTTATCCACGGTGTTCACTGTAACTCACCTCTGCATCATCTGGGCCAGAGTCAGGGCACCGGCCGCCTGCGCAGTCGCTTTGTGAAAAAGAACGGACAGTGCAATGTGGTGTTCAATAACATGGAGGATAAACAACGACGCTACCTGGCTGACATCTTCACCACTTGTGTGGACATACGCTGGCGCTATCTGCTGCTCATCTTCACTACCACCTTCCTTCTGTCCTGGCTGCTGTTTGGCTTGGTCTTCTGGGGAGTAGCCCTGGCCCATGGAGACTTTGATCTTCGCATCCCACTAAGAGAAGGAGCTCCTATGGGCATCGTGGAAGAAAGACGAGATGAATGGCGCCCATGCATTCTCCACGTCCACGGCTTCATTGGAGCGTTCCTCTTCTCCGTGGAGACCCAGACTACCATTGGATATGGCTTTCGCTGTGTCACTGAAGAGTGCCCGGTCGCAGTGGTGACCGTGGTGGTCCAGTCCATCGTGGGCTGCATTATTGACTCCTTTATGATCGGCACCATCATGGCAAAGATGGTGCGTCCCAAGAAGCGGGCCCAGACGCTGCTGTTCTCCCATCATGCCGTCATCGGACTGCGTGATGGCAAACTGTGCCTCATGTGGCGCCTGGGGAACATGCGCAAGAGCCACATTGTAGAGGCGCATGTTCGTGCCCAACTCATTCGGCCACACATAACCACGGAGGGCGAGTATCTCCCGTTGGAGCAAACAGACATTGACGTTGGCTATGACGATGGCCTGGACCGACTGTTTCTTGTGTCACCACTGTTGGTGGTCCATGAGATCAATGACAACAGTCCTCTGTATAACTTGAGCCGTGCAGACCTGCAAAAGGAGGACTTTGAGATTGTGGTCATCCTGGAGGGGATGGTGGAGGCCACAGCCATGACAACTCAAGCTCGTAGCTCCTACTTGGCCAAGGAGATAATGTGGGGCCACCGCTTTGAGCCTGTGGTCTTTGAAAAGGGTGACCGCTATCATGTGGACTATTCCCGCTTCCATAAGACTTACGAGGTGTCATCTACACCCCAGTGCAGTGCTATGGAACTGCACCAGATGAAAAGTCATGGTGAGCAGTCTTCATCATCCACCTCAACGTTCTCCAGGTCTCCGTCACCATTTGCTCCACGGGCAGCGCGTCACCTTCTGGCCCCTCATTCACCCAGCGCATTCTGCTACGAAAATGAGGTAGCCTTGTGCTATGGGGAAGATGAAGATGAGGAGGACATGAAAGAGGAGGCGGGGAACGATATGGAGGCAAAGGCAAGAGACGACATTCACTTGGGATTCAAGGAGACATTTGCTGAGGAGCAGGCGGTGGAGATGCTGTGTGCGCTGGACACAGAGAATCAGGTTAGCCTGGACAGACTACAGCCCCAACTACCTTTATACATCAGCAGAGAGTCTGGAGTTTAAAGCCAATCAATGGGGAATGGCTGGAATGAACTAGGTGCCCATTTCTTTCCCATTTTGTTGTGTGCATCCAACCAAAGTTTGGATTTTTTGTGCAACTCTAGCAAACTGCACCCAGCTTTTAGCCCATAATTGGTTTTGGTTTCAAGTGATTTGTTGTTGTACATTGCATCAGCAGTCAGCGTTATGGTCACCTGATATTTCTAAAATCTCTAACATCAAAAGGTATCGTGAAACATTCCTGCTGTCTTCTTTTTATTTTTCAGTATGAATTATTTGTGTATGGTTTAAATCTAAGTTTTAATGAAGTTTTTGTAAATATGAAATCCACTTGTTTTGATTTAAGAATGGTCACACTGAAGCTGACATCATATATATATAAACACTATGACAGAGAACATTGGTCTCTTCTTTAAAAAGCAACCATAACAACAAATGTATTCCATTTATTTTCTCAGTATGAAATAAAGAAATGATTTATGTATTTAGAACTTCTGTCTTCCTCCTTGAGTTCTGTGACTGTTGGGGTTTGATAAATGAGCAATTTATCCAAATATCCACACAGTAAATTCCATTATAGCCACAATCAAAAAAATAAAATAAAAGCCTGACCCTTGAAACATGTACAGCTGAAGAACAAGCACTTTATTCTTACTTTTATCAATAAAGATAGACACTTTGACAATGTTGTTGTTTTTTATGAATCAAGCACTAATAAACAATTAAGTACTTGTTGTTGAATTGTCTCTTTTGTATCCCAAGCTGCTGGGTCAAGGCTTCAGCTACATCCATGCTGATGATCACATGTGTCCAATTACAATTAGCACCGAATCCTCCCACTCCCACTGACTCACCCGGGATTGCTCCTTTGGAAACCCCCGCAGTGAGAAACACTAAGGTTGTGTCGAAGCACCACTTCCCGATGGCCTCAATACAAGCGTATCTGGTGACTCTCCAGTTTGAATGTCCCCGACAGTGAAGGTGAAGATAGAAATAGCAAAAACGCAGGCTAGTGACAGATCACATGGACAAATCGTGGTGAATGAGGACAGACGGGGACGAAGACAAGGCAGACAGACGCTTACCAGAAAAGCCATCGGGAGGCACTGGAGCCCATCTCACTGAGGGGGAGGACACTGTTGGCTCATGTTGTGCAGGCTCCCTCAAGTGGTTGACCAGTGCCACGACGATGGTTCAGAGTGCCTCAGCATGATTACTCTTATCATGCTGCGGAGTTGTGATCATTCTGTGCTTTAGTTGTAGTGACTGAAAGTTTGCTTTAGGTGTTATTACATCATACGAGTTTCTCTAAGTGCCTTTCTTCCTCTGGCCCCATTAAGATTAGCTGAAGCTTGTGCCATCTTATCAGATCTTTTATTTTTAACTTAATGGGTATGAAAGTTGTTTTGCTTCAGATTTCCTGAAGTCTCTCGCGTGTTTATTTTACCCAAGGCCAAATCTATTCTCCGTGTTTGACTCATCCCGTCTATTTCGGGATGTACCAACCAGGGACCAAGTCCAGTTTTGCGGACACTTGCTTGGTCAAGGGCAGTGCGTTCCTAATGCGTATGCCTGCCGGTGTGGGAGGAGAGTAGAGTGACTGAAGAAACACACAAAATACATGAACTAACATGCAAACGCCACTCGGAAAAAACACCAGAGCAAAGATTCAAAACTGGAACCTTGTGTAATCAAATCATCTTAATTTTAATGTGGTTTAAATGCATTCTTCTGTCCACACTAACACACCATGTCCCTGCTATGATCCTGTCCTCTCCTCTCCCCGGCTGTTTTGATCCTGGTTAATTAACCAGATCGTCACACCCCCCTGTCATCAACATCCATGAGCCCGACCAGCTGGGTGACCTATGTGACCTTTGGTAAAGTCGCTAATGGCTGACAAGGATCTTGCCCCAAAAGGTAGAATGTGTTCATCTTTGTACTTGCACTGCGTGAGAGTGTGTGTGTGCGCTTTCATGTGTGTGACACCCTGTACGTCTCCGTGCCCTCCCTGGCCTCACTGGCTGTTTGTCCCCTCGGGCTGAGTAGCCAGTCGGCAGCAGTGTGTGTGCTCAGCAGGGGACAGTATTTAGGCACTAACTGCTATGGCTGGAGGATCTTTGATTCCATAATGAGCTGTTGTGTGTTGTGGAGCTGTGAAACGGCGTGCTGGGGAGACAGAGGGGCATTGTGTGTTTCCCGGCCCAGAACAGCTCGGCTCAGTTCAGCTTAGGCCCATGGTGACCTGTCTGTCTGTCTGTCTGTCTGTCTGTCTGTCTGTCTGTCTGTCTGTCTGTCTGTCTGACTGCTGCTTCTTCCTTCTTCTTTCTGTAACTGTTCTTGTTTCTCCTTTATTTCTCTGACTGCCATCAGTACAATCAGCCAGGCTGCAATAGTGACACACACTCTTTGTGACCTCTGACCTACATTTGTATTGTATGTATTATGTATTCTCAGTTGGTTGTGATTTAATGAAATTGTTTTTTTGTCAATTTGCTGACATTCTTTTGGAATTTGCTGGTTTTATTCTAAAAGAGTTTCAGCCACAATCCAATTTTCAATTATAGTACAAATACAAGTAAACAGCCACTGCAGGTTCACGGTCACAGAGAGCTTGAGGAAAGTTAATTGTAGCCATAGCAACCGTGGATTTGTACGATTACCGCAAAGATTTTTGAGTGTTGAAGTAGAAATCAGTACAACCGTCTGCCTGAATGTTTGTGTATCGTTCTGTTTTGTGTGTGTGTGTGTGTGTGTGTGTGTGACTGACTTCCTGTTTTTCTCTTCCTTTGGCAGATCGGACAAATTCACATTTTCTGCCATTTATAAGCAGTCTGACGTCACCGTGCATCTGTCGCTGCGCACAGTTGTTTGCGACACAAAAATGCTCGGATGCTTAATTTGTTCAGAAATATAAATAAATAAAGATGACAGACTATAGGAATGCAATAAATCTCCTCGTTTCCATTTTTTGCTCGAAAATGTCTCATCTATCTTTCTGTCTCTTTGGCTTTTATCTCTTCCTCAACTCAGCCAACAACAGAGTCTTTCATGCCGCCGTCTTGGCCTCAGACCCCTCAGGCTGTCTCTCTCTCTCTCTCTCTCTCTCACTCTCTCTCTCTCTCTCTCTCTCTCCCTCTCTCTCTCTCTCTCTCTCTCTGTCTCTCTCTCTCTGTCTCTCTCTCTCCCTCTCTCTCTCTCTGTGTCTCGCTCTCTCACAGAAACTAATTAAATCTTCCCAACAAAACTCATGATTAGAATTTCTGTTGTTGCACTCTTGGTTGCCCTCTTTCTCTCTCTTTCTTTTGCGCTCATATTTAATTGTTGATTTGAGAATTTTACAGCTGTTAAATCAAGACGAGTGATTTTATTTCTTTTTTTAGGATCATATCTTTATTTGTTGCTTTCGATCAGACCAACATTTACACAAAAGTAAGACCTTAGCACAGCAGAATACATCACATCCATGTCCCTCCTTGCCTGTGAGGAAATTTAGAAGAGTATTTGGCAGATGAAAAACACATTTGTTAATAATGTGTATGAGTATAATAATATGGTTATGGCATTGGGGTGATCACTCTTGAAAATAAAGCATAAATATACATAAACAACACAGCGTGTATTTACAGCCAAGGCCCAATCCATGATTTGTAAGTACATGTTGTATGTTCAGATGAAATTCACATATTGTACATAATTTAAGGGTTTCACTGGTTTTCTCAGCTATTTTGTTATTGTTTGCTACATATGCAGTCATCACAGATGTACAGTAAATACGCTCCTCATAGCATCAAAAATCATTAATACATTGTTCTTTGTCATTTGCTGTTCACTTGTTCACATTTGGAGTATGGATTCTCCCTTTTACATTGGCGCCCCCACCAAGTCTCGGGTTCCATTCCTCACACTTAACAATGAGTGCCTGAAAATGGGCCTGTGAATGTGTCAAAAGGCATAAACTCCATCCATCCGGTGTGTGTGTGTGTGTGTGTGTGTGTGTGTGTGTGTGTGTGTGTGTGTGCGTGTGTGCGTGCGCGCGCGCGTGCGCAAGAGAGAGAGAGAGAGAGAAAGAGCCTGAAATAAAGCTGTCCACAGCCTCTCATATGCTAAATCATAAGCTTATTCTTAGCTTAGCTTATTCTACTTCACCTTAGCGTCGAGAGTTTAGCTTAATTTAATGTCGTTTATCTTATCTTAACCTTACTTCTAGTTGGAGCTCTCCCTCTCTCTTCTCTCTTCTCTTTCTCGCTTAGCTTTGAGGTTGGAAGACAGAATTTTCAATAGGGACATTTTTTTTCTGACCTCTAAATGGAATACAGCATTAGCTTATCTGAGTTTAGCTTGTTTCATGCTTCCTTAAGTTTAGTTTAGCATGTTTTAGCTTTGGTTTGCTTCGCTTAACTCAGCTTATATCTTGTGATATTTTAGGTATGTTTATCTTGTCTTACTTTAACTTGTCTTACCTTCCCTTTAGTTATAGTTTCAGTATATGTTTAGTTTAGTTTAGCAAAGCTTATGCTACATTTCAAAATTGGGAAAATTGGGGGAAACCAAATATCCAACACAAAATATGACATCTATGCCAATAAACAGAAACTAACAGCAAATACAAAAATGGTCTAAACAATGTATTTCTGTAAAAAAAAAAAAAAAAAGAAAAAAAAAAGAAAGAAAGTCTGCATGTCTGTGTTTATACTTCAGTGTATCTGTTACTATCAAGAAACCCTTCAATGATCTTAACGTAAGTAACACTTTGCCACTGATATTTACCACCATCCTATGAGCATCTGAACACATTATATCTATAGTTTAGTTTAGTTTAGTTTAGTTTAGTTTAGTTTAGTTTAGTTTAGTTTAGTTTAGTTTAGTTTAGTTTAGTTTAGTGTATGATGCATTCTAGAGAAATGGTCTACCTCTTGATGGTGCTTAAAGTCATAGTTCCTCCACGTGCAGTCAGGGCCATGGACCCTGACTTCACCATGCAGCTGCTCTGAGGTCAATCAACATGACGCCACACAATGAACGTAGACATGACAATGGATTCAAATTGGGTGTTAAATCTCAAAGAGAGGACTGTGCCATTTAATGATGTGTGTAAACATGTGGTGCAGTATCGTGTGCCTCTGTTTACTTATCATTCTTTCTCATTCTTCACCCTGCTCTGTTTTGTTCTGCTGATGTACCAGATGCCTCATTCATATTTAGTATAGTTTAGTTTAGTTAAGTGAAAAGCTACCTTGTTTACTTACAAAATGTACTTTCCTCTCACTTCCTTTCCTTTCCTTCCAGTTTTACATGACTTGACGTTGTGAAGCAGATGGCAGGTGCTCAGAGTCACACAGAGCACAGTTCAGCACAGGTGAGGCAGAGCAGAGGGAACTTGAGTTTAATCATTTGTAATCGTAAACGTTCACAGTATTTCCACTGTGGGGAATCGTGCGCAGCAGGAGTGTAGCAAACATCCGACTCACATGCATGACTAAACAGCTCGCTGGCATTAGCATGTATGACTGAGGGGCAAAACAGTCATAATGTGAATGACACCATTGTCCATCTCACCATCACCACCATCTTCATCATCAGCAGCAGCAGCAGCACCATCATCATCCACCCTGAGTTTCAGCCGCCTTGTGCGTCTGAGTCAGACACAAACACAATGTTGCTGACTGTTTCTTGTGCTCATTTTTCACACTTCGGCTCTGTTTTTCTCTCTCTCTCCTCTCCATGTCTCATTACAAGTCATTTCTGGATTTCTCTCCCTTATCTTTCTCTTCTCCATCTTTCTTTCCTCCCTCTCTCCGGCTAGGAGCTGTGGACGGCGCAAAGAGACACGGACACAGCAAACCGGCGAACAATAGGCCATTCATGATGCCCTGCGATGCAATGATGATCCTGCTCTGCCCTCCACCACCCTCCACCCCCACCCTGCACCAGCCTCCACAGCTGCACAGGAATGTGGTCCAACAAGTTACCCGCTCCCCCTCTTGCCTACCGCCACCACCGTCGCTACCACCACCACCACCTCACCAGCACTGCTGCCATTGCAACCGAAGCCCCCTTTTCCCAAATAGAAAAGAAGACGAAGAAGGCAAGAAACTAAGAGGGGGGAAAGTCTGCAGATGGAGCACAAAGAGAGGATTCATGGTCGGTCACATACTCTCCCAAAGAAAAAAGAGGGGGACCCATTTAAGTGTGGTGCAGCTGCACTAATTCACTGGCAGAAAATGGGCAAAAAGGAGTGACAGAGGTCAGATAGCAGAATCGTTTTTTATTCATCCCTACAGGCTGCGTGTCACTGCATCAAACAATTATAAATAACAGCCACTTAATAAGTATGAAGGATGGATAAATCACGTCATGGTTAGATTTAATTCCAGTTCCTGAGCCTTTATACTCAACTATTCGCCAGTAAACATAATTCCTACTCTTCTGTGAATACTTCAGATCACATTCAGCAAGTTATCGTGTCTGAACAATGTTTCCCCTTTTCAAAGCACAAACAACAACAACAAGACGATGAATTTACAGCTAAGTAAAGTTCAGAATAAAAGCCATCGTGTGAAATAGGA
>NW_027467015.1:937500-967500 GCF_046128005.1 Genypterus blacodes | reverse complement strand
ATAGAATTGTCTTATTAAACAAATGGGAAAATATGAATAATAAAATGTTTCTATCTGAGGTAGCTGGTGTAATGGCAGCAGGTATGGAGTGAGGAGGTCCAGACTCCCTGGGGGGTCTGAGGAACCGCAGCTTCCTCTCCTCCTCACAAACCTTCTGCACATATTTCCCGCAAAGCAACAGCGACGAAACCAGAACACGAACCTCAACTCTATTATGATGATGATAATAATGATGATTATTATTATTATTATGAAGACACTCACATCGAGCCTATATGGAGGCCTCGGGGATCCAAGTTGGCCGGTGGGGTGCTGCGTGAAGGCGGCCCCCCCTCCCCACTCATCCTCCCCCACCCCCCCTCAAACCGCGGGGCCTCTCTCTCTCTCTCTGCAGCCTCCCGCCATCAGCACCTCCAGGGCCCGAATCCAGGTGCTGCTGCAGAGGCTTGAGAGATAGAAGCGTGTCGGCGGGTCGGACCAGAGCGGATCCATGTGTCCTGTCTGCTGCTCTGTGTTTGCTATGTGTGCGCCACTGGTGTCTATGCTCGGACATAAGGGGAGAAAGACGCACACATCGCTCTCTGTTATCAATTTTTTCCATGTTTGCAAGCACAAAACTGCTTTTTGTTCCCCATTTTTTCATTTACGAGGGTTAATGGATAGAGGCTTGGGCGTTTGATCACATGGCTACAATTCACCTGAGATGGAGACAAAGAGAGCAAAGAGAGAGAAGAGAGAGAGGGAGAAAACTGAGAGTCCGGCTCCACATGAGAGCCAAGGGAGACACAGGGGTTATTGTTGCATTGATTTGGTGTGTGTGTGTGTGTGTGTGTGTGTGTGTGTGTGTGTGTGTGTGTGTGTGTGTGTGTGTGTGTGTGTGTGTATGTGTGTGTGTGTCTGTGTGTGTGTCTGTGTGTGTGTGTGTGTGTCCAAGCCAGGATGAGATGTTGCTAAAGTCGATTCTCTTCATTCCCATCAACAACATTCGTGTACACAAATTGCCCATCAAAAAAGCGGAAAAAATGCAATGCAACTTAAAAAACAAACAGACTGATCTGATCTGATCGATGTGTTTGATTTGATAAAATGATTATAACAGCTGTATATGGATCGATGGAGCTGTTTGGTTGTGTTAAGGGTCGTGTCTCCACTCAGGGCCTCTGACCTCATATACAAGTGTCCAGTCTGTATGTTGGCACTTTCCTTTAACATAATGAGACCACAGACCCGATCAATCGATCAATTAGAAGTATTTCAGATAGCAGATCGTTTGTATCTTCAGTCAAAGCTGGTGTCACTTTTGATTTGGATCCAGTGAAGGACAACACTTGTCCCAAATGCCTTTTTTCTTTATGAAATCAAAACACTCATTATAATTCAGCATAGATTACTTGGTTAAATTGTAAAAATCGATATTTATAGGCACAGAAGAAAAATCTGGATCAGTTCATTTTCTGTTATCATTTTATCATCAAGATCAGGATGGAAAGGCCTCAAACCACAAGCTTTAAAGAAGAGCATCGATTCATTCTTTGTGTTTCCTTCTCTTAAATACTATTTCCCTCAGAGCTTTACTGGGATATTCGGTTTGATTTGAAATAAAGATTCCAAACTCAGTTTCATATTCTAAAATGAATTCTATATCAGCGGGAATAAGAGCCAAACCTTTCCAAGACAACGTGTTATTTTATGCAGAAATGTCTTATTATGTGACCACAGATAACTCACCTCGTTATTGTTTATTTGTTTGATATAACATGTCAACACGACTAACAAAGCTGCCTTCATGTGCCTCTAAATGGCCGCACTGTCGAGTCATTTAAGCCTCTCCGATGTAAAATCTCACCTCTCCTCATTGGAAACGTTCACGGTGACGCGCAGAGAGGCATTAACACTGCGTGGCTCTCAGCCAATCAGCGAGCAGCGGGGATAATTAGCGGGCCAATGGTAGCTCGGCGCGGGGCAAGTGGGCGGAGCCTGCCGTCTGTTGGAATGCTGCCTCTTTGGGAATGTTTTCCACTTTCAATCCGTTTTTTTTCTCCCGGTCCTTCTCACAAGGCGCTCTTTAAGCTCCGCTGTCGCCACACAGAGCAGCCATTCATCGGCTCTACAGTCAGCCACACACACTCCCCATGTTCAACCACTGGACAGCTAAATTGGTAAGTTATGTAATTTTTTTCAAACTAAATTTCAATGATAAAAATGTTTAAAAAAATATGTTTTATCAGTATTTATTTCACCAGCTTGATTCATCTTTTTAATTTTCTCGGTTTCACTGCGTCACTTTGACTTCATATTGTAATATAGAGCGTCTGATTTTGCTCTGTTGGATGCGCTCTTTCCCTCAAGATGCAGTTGTTGTTATTATTGGCTGTAAATTCCACTTTTAGTCGCTTATGAAGGCACATTTTGACTTAATTCCATCCTGTTTGCCATACTCACTCAGGTAAACTACGATGTCATTGTGTAACAAGTCCGTCCAAAGTGGGGCAGTTTGACTGTTAATCATTATTTGCCTAGTTTTAAACGCTTATAGTATTTATTTGTCACGCAACATTTTTTGTTTTTAGGTGTAACTGCTTTTGGTGACACGGATTTCCAGCCTATATCGGAGCAGCGGTGGAAAAGCTTTGGGGACTTGACGCGACAGTTATGGCTTTACCCGAGAAATACCATCAGTAACTGGGACACCAGTTGACTCAAGACATCTTATTCGATTAAAACGTCTTATTTCAGCAGTTCCCCTCTTTGATAACTCAATTTTATAATCAGGACTGTCTTGTTATTAACTGGAAACATGTCCGGCGAGGAGCACAGCCTGTCTGAGGCGGAGCTGAGTCCCGGAGGGTCAGACGATGGTCACTCACTGTCACCGACTCACCCCGGCGCGCCACCCGGCCAGGACTCACCTCTGACCGGCCCGCCGCCGCAGCTGACCACGCTCTGCGTCTCGGACGGCGGCGGTGACGACGACGGCAGATCCAGAGGCAAATCGGAGGAGGAGGACGACCGTTTCCCCATCGGCATCCGGGAGGCGGTGAGCCAGGTGCTGGACGGGTATGACTGGACACTTGTGCCCATGCCGGTGCGCGTCAATAACGGGAACAAGGCGAAGCCGCACGTCAAGAGGCCCATGAACGCCTTCATGGTGTGGGCGCAGGCGGCCAGGAGGAAACTGGCGGACCAGTACCCCCACCTGCACAACGCAGAGCTCAGCAAGACCCTGGGCAAGCTGTGGAGGTGAGTGAGGGGAGGAGGGGGCGCAGAGCCAGAACAGTGCGGCCATACAGCGGCGCGCTTCCTGTGCAGGATAAAGAGCGTGTAATGTGAATGAAAAGCCTGAAGAATAAGAGACGATCAACTTTTCATAAAATTAAAAAATCACTTACATTTATTCAAGTGTTCAGGTAAATGTTATCCCATAAAATGTAATTGAACGTTATGATGTGCGTTCTAAATTTCCACACCTAAAAGTTTATCCCGGCCTGAATGGCGCTCTGTGCTCCGCCGTTTAAAGGAAGAAATATCTGTTATTTTTAGACTATACAGCGTTTTCTAAAAAGTTACTTTCACATTAACCAGGGTTGCTTATGAGACTAAATCGCTCCTTGTTTTTCTCCCCCCTCCCCTCCCCCCAACCCCCGAAGGCTGCTAAACGAGAACGACAAGAGGCCATTCATCGAGGAGGCGGAGAGGCTGAGGAAACAGCACAAGAAGGACTACCCGGAGTACAAGTACCAGCCCCGGAGACGCAAGAACGGCAAACTAACGCCCGCCGAGGCCGAGAGCCAGGCGGAAGGGGAGGCGAGCCACTCCCAGTCCCACTACAAGACCCTGCATCTGGAGCATAACGGAGGGGCCGGGTCTCCCCTGGGTGACCTGCACCACCACCATCATCACCACCACCATCCTGCTGGTAGGTGGATACATTTGCATGTCAATGTTTCTAGAGATGTTGGGTCAAGGAAGAATTCAAGTCAAACTAAAAACATTATGATTTGAGCTGTGATAAGTCAGCTGCCAAAATGAAACTAAAAACCTCTGCTGCACCTGATGTGAGACCTCACTTAACCCTGTTGCCCCCTACAGGTCAGGGTCACAGCCCCCCAACGCCCCCCACAACCCCAAAGACAGAGCTCCAGTCTGGGAAGATAGCAGATGCAAAGAGAGACGGGGGAGCCGGAGCAGCCGGCGGCTCGGGAGGGTCCAGGGCGGCCCTTGGAGTGGGAGCTGAAGGAACGTCCGGTGGCCCCTCGTCAACGAGCGCTAAACCCCACATCGACTTTGGCACCATGGACATCGGCGAGATCAGCCACGAGGTGATGTCCAACATCGAGCCCTTTGATGTGAACGAGTTTGACCAGTATCTCCCTCCAAACGGCCACCCGCAGA
The DNA here is from genome assembly GCF_046128005.1 of Genypterus blacodes. Classification (NCBI taxonomy): domain Eukaryota; kingdom Metazoa; phylum Chordata; class Actinopteri; order Ophidiiformes; family Ophidiidae; genus Genypterus; species Genypterus blacodes. The sequence continues at coordinate 963,108 of NW_027467015.1, read as the reverse complement.
GCGGAACCGGGGCAAGCGTGGCCGGCTCCTCTGCCTCGTCTTATGCCTACGCCCTGGCTGCTGCTAGCGGCCACTCCGCCTGGCTCTCCAAGCAACAGCAACAGCCTCAGGCCTCTCCGTCGTCCTCCGACCCCTCAAAGGCCCAGATTAAGAGCGAATCCGCATCTGGGAGCCACTACGCCGAGGCCTCGTCCTCTCCCTCCTCAGGCACCCATGTCACCTACACCCCACTCAGCCTCCCTCACTACGGCTCCGCTTTCCCCTCATTGGCCTCCAGGGCTCAATTTGAGTATGGAGACCACCAGGCCCCAGGGGCATACTATGCCCACTCCAGCCAGGCTCCAGGGCTGTACTCAGCCTTCTCCTACATGGGCCCCACACAAAGGCCCCTGTACACTACCATAGGAGACCCCTCCAGCGTGGCCCCCTCTCACAGCCCCACACACTGGGAGCAGCCTGTTTACACTACACTCACAAGACCGTGATGGAGACGAGCTGAGCGGAGGGAAATATGGGAATGTGTGAGTGGATCTGTGTGGATGTGTGTGTCTGTATCCATGTGGGAGCGAGCGTGTGTGTATTTGTGTATATGCCCGTGCCATATTGATGTTATTTTAGAAGTTTTTACTTTTTTAGCCAATATAATGCAAGATGCATTCACGGGGGCCTTACACAGTTATTCTGAAAACAGCCACAAACACACATATTATGAAGTGTGAATCAACGGTCAACAGCCAATCAAAATAAATAAACTGTAACAAACGTGTGCCATCATAAATATATAAGTCAAGATGTACAGCAAGTGTGTATTGGAGCGGTAGACGAGCGTGTCTTTGTACATTGAAAGTGAAGAGATGTTGGCTTGATGAGTGATATGATGGGTTTAGCCTGACATAATCAGATTTTATTAACCAAACTAAAGGAGATGTTTTTTTGATGTTATTGTGTTATTTTATATGAGTAGTAAGTTTATTGGTGTTGTTGACATCCTAGGGTGTAACTTTATCGTGATTGATTTAATTTTACACTTATTCATCTGCACCACTGCTTTGGGAAAATCATGTTTCTTTCAGTACGACATTAACTGGGTTTGTTTCCGTGGCCAGATGAGGAACTCTGCCTCCCAGTGCCCTTCATCTTCTGTAGATAGCGCCGTCTGTGTCCCTTGTTTGTCTGTCTTTACGTTGACTTCACCGAACTGAACACGCTTTTAAGGGGAAAATAGGAAAAAGAGAGGGAAAGAGGATTGTTAAGATGCATTTCAGCTTCTGTGCATGTCGCTCAGTCTTGGACACATTACCTCAACTTCACTCATATTGTGCCAATAACAAAGCAGACCTACGACTCCTCGCCAATCGAATCATGTCAAGTTATTCCAAATTTCACAACAGTAGGATTTTGCGTTTAAGTTCATTCCTATTCGTTGCAATACATTTGATTTATCCAATTACTGAGGTAAAAATCTATAAGTACAAATTCTCAAACCAAATCTCTTGAGGTAATTGGCCAGCTTTGGGTCCTACTTAAGGATTAGAATCACATGTATTACCTTCCTGCACCACATGTGGGCCAAAAGCCTGTTTTCATATTCACATTTTTCCCCATGTTGTGTCCAAATAGCCTTCGTCCTCTTCAGCAATGTGAATAATGGTCATTACCACAGGCTTCACCTTTATTACGTGATGCATATTTTATCATTTTATACTGACCCTCTTACCATGTAGTTATTATTTTTATGTAAGTAATATTGCATTGTGTGTCCTACCTTTGCTTCTTCTGTTTTGTATAATTATGGATAGTTTTGTAAAATGTTTGCTATACATTCACTGCGAATTTTGCTTCCTTACAAGAAAAAGCAATGTTGAAATATTATTGTCATCATCTATTAAATCAATTTATTTATAAAATCCCGTGTAAGATCATTATTTCTGGTCAGCATTGATACTGGGAGGTAATTAGAGGGGTTTTGATGAATGACATAAATTAGAACCACGCTGCTGACGTGTGAACTGTAATAACACAATCAGTGCCCCACCAACCTAAGCTCTTTAGTGCGTTTGTGTGTGTGGTAGGCTAAAATTGACTACTAATTCCCCACATTTAATCGGCTGGGGACTGCGTGTTACTGTGGAAGACAAAGAAAGTCTTTCAGCAGGAGAGAGAGAGAGGGAGAGAGAGAGAAAGAGAGAGAGAGAGAGGGTGGGTGGGTGTAAAGAGCCAGAGGCAAGGCCAATTTCAGCTCAGTCACTGCCACACACTTGGACTTTTGTACGCGGCCTTCCTTCGCTCGGCCTCTCCTCTCTCCACCTGAGGCTCCCCCTCGCCTTCACATTCAGCTGCAGCATGAACTCACACAATCACACACGTCCGTCACAGCAGGTTATTGTATCTGAGGGTGCTGTAAATCCTAAAAACAAAAAAGTGTGAACAGCTGTGCCACATATTTTGGTCTACAGTCCCAGATGTCTGCATGCACTGAACTGGTGTTTGTTATATGACAGCATAATTATTCATTGAATGATGGTTTATTGCTATTTCTTTTTTTTTTTTTTTGTATTTTTTACTTTCGATATGTATTTGTATTTATGTGTAACTCTGTCATATTGGTGCCTATCCTGCCCAAGGCACTCTTGGCCAAGAAAGCGTGTCTTAATTAGGCTTCGCTGAGTAAAGAGTCAATAAAGACATTTTTGTTTTAAAAAGCGGTGGAAAAAGTAATCTATCACCAAACAAGAAGCCACAATGTCCAAAATCAGGGTGGAGGAGGTGAAATTAATATGAAGGAAAAGGGAAGGAGCTGAGTGAACAACAAGGGCGAGTGCTAATGTGTGTGTGTGTGTGTGTGTGTGTGTGTGTGTGTCTGTGTGTGTGTGTGTGTGTATGTGTGTGTGTGTGTGTTTGTGTGTGCGTGTGTGTGTGTATGTGAGTGTGTGTGTGTGTGTGTGTGCGCGACACAGAATACAAACATTCATCATACAGGGAAATCAAACATTCTTACAGTCTATACCATCACAAGCTAACAAGTTCATAAATCTTTAATAGTTATTAATTAATTAGTTTTAGTATTAGTATTACGAAAGAACAAACTCAATATAGAATAATATTAAGCCTGGCTCGATTGATGTAACCTTAGTTTTATGTCAATTATTTTCCAAAAAAGGGCTTCAATTTTAGTAATATTATCTATTTCAGTTCTGTATAAGAGTTCTATAAACATAAACGAATTGTATGAACTCGTCAAACTCTTGAAAATGAAAACAAAAAGATACTTGAGTCGTAAAGTCCAGAGAATACATAGTTGTATTTACAGAGGGTTATCGTATATAGCGTGTATACTGCCCTCCACACCAATAGGGGGCGCTCATACGTCTTTGTGAAGCTCAATACGACGCAGCGACGCAAGTGACGTCACACCAAGAGCGCCAAACCTGTTGTGGACAAAAACAAGCAGGACACAAAGTTGAGGAGTTTAACACCGTCGTGTCTGGTGAGAATGTGATTAGTTTGTTCATGTCGATGTCTGCAAACTGATGAGGCTGAAGAGGCAGTTTGAAAGACTCAAATTGAAGAATGTCAGCGTCTTTATTCGTCTTTTAAATTAACAACATGTAGCATCTAGCTAACGTGTAACGCTGACTGACTCTGAATGCCCGTTTGGCGACTGGGCACTGACCAGAACGTGTGAGTGTGACAGCCGGCTAATGAGTGGCGTTTCTCTCGGCAGCCATATGGATCTCGGAGCGTTTGAGGCGGACAACTCCGTCAGCTGCCGGCTGGCGTCTGTAGTCCCTGCGGTGTGCCGGACGGAGGACTGCTGCCTGGGCATCGACGAGGCGGGCAGGGGCCCCGTGCTGGGTACGACGTCACTGCAGATTCAGTTGTAAAGTATCTTCAACAGCTACGACCCAGAACACCATCATCACCATTATGGAATGATCCGATTCCATTCATGTCTCCTAAAGTTGTTATTACCGTCAAGCCTTTTTGTCTGTGTACTCGTACAAACTTCATGTGGTTTGTGTTCTGGGAGTCTTGAGGCTTAGGGGCAAGTGTACATGGAAAAGCTTATTTTGTTTGTTATGGCAAATTATAGAGAAATGTTCCGCTTGAGGGGAGATTTGTGCTTTCATGAAAGATGACCATTAATCAAGCTGACGGGTGAAGAGGCTTGCTGGTTGCTTCTATAGAAACTCTTTAGCTGCTTTGTGTTGTAAACAAGATTATGAAATAATATGATCAATTCCTAAAAACCTGCGGTGTCTTCCTTCTCCCCCATCTCTAGATTTACAAGAAAACTAACTATAGTTGCAGGGCCAGGATTTAAAGGTTTGTCTCGCTCAACCAGACTAACTGTGTGAGCGCGTCACAAACAGTGCAGCCTCTGTTAGTCTAATAATGAGGTATAAAAAAAGAAGATTTACATTCCGGTGTGGTGGCACATTCAGGGGATTCTGTGAGAATTCTCTACATTCGAAGGCCATTACATCATGGAAGGTTCAAGTCACAAGACAGTCATACTGAAAGTGTTGATACAGGCTATAGTCTTAAGATAAAATAAGATGCACTTTTATTAGTTCCACACAGGGAAAGCTTCAGTGGGACATATAGAACAGATTTGATGAGAGACGCATTAACCCTATGTGTGCTCTAACTCATCATCATGTCATCTGTGATCCAGGGCCGATGGTGTACGGGATATGTTTCTGTCCGGTTTCCAGAAAGAACGATCTGAAGGCCCTGAAAGTGGCAGGTAAGCCTATATTCATTCATGGAGGTTGTGGCTTTAAATCAGGTTTCTGGACAAACTGAAACATTTGTTTGGTTTGATCAGATTCAAAGACTCTCACAGAGGCAGAGAGAGAAAACCTCTTCAAAAACCTGGATAAATCCAGCAGCTTTGTTGGATGGGCTCTGCAGGTCCTCTCACCCAACACCATCTCCACCTGCATGTTACAGAGGTATGTGGGCCTCCTTCTGTTGACACCTTTTCATCCTTTTCTTAGCACCTAAATTATGGCTTACATAAACAACATCTGCTTTCCTCAGGACAAAATACAACCTCAACGCCCTCTCACACGACACAGCCATCGGGCTGGTGCAGTACGCCCTGGACAGCGGGGTTCAGCTCAAAGAGGTACGGAAACAAGTCTTACACTGATCTGTCACAAGGGGGCGCTCACGTTCTGTGCTCACATGGCTCCTGTTTCACCTGTTGACCAATTGATTGAACTTAATCAACAGGTCTTTTGTTTGATTAGCCCCAAGCATGATTCTGTGAACATGAGCAGAGCAGATCCTCCTTTAATCCGACATTAACGCCTGGAATGCTTCTCACTTCCTCTCCTTTTTTTGCCTCTGCGCCGTCCCGTCTCTTGTCCTGCGTCCCTTCACCTCTCTGGCAGGTCTTTGTGGACACTGTGGGCCCTGCAGAGAAGTACGAGGAGAAGCTCTCCAAGCTTTTCCCAGGCATTGACGTGAAGGTGCGACCGAAGGCCGACTCCCTTTTCCCCATCGTCAGTGCAGCCAGTATCTGTGCCAAGGTCAGTGACCGTCGTGTGTGTGTGTGTGTGTGTGTGTGTGTGTGTGTGTGTGTGTGTGTGTGTGTGTGTGTGTGTGTGTGTGTGTGTGTGTGTGTGTGTGTGTGTGTGTGTGTGCGTGTGCGTGTGCGCGTGCGCGCGCGCGCGCGCGCAGTGTCTTGATCCTCCCACGGTCACACATCGGCGCTTGCAAACTCGGCCATCATCAGTGTACAGTTTTAACTCCTGCTTGTGTCCGTGTTCAGGTGGCCAGGGATCGTGTGGTAAAGGGCTGGCGTTTCACTGAGGACCTGGGGGAGGTGGATGCAGACTACGGCTCAGGATACCCCAATGGTAACGGAGGAAACAATAAGTATTGCAGACGCTCTAACTTCAGCTCCCACATGTCCAACTAAAGCCGCATTTCACTGTGTCGGACCTTTGAACCCTTTAGGTGAGATGAACTGATGAACTTGTTACATTCCTTTGTTTTCAGACCCCAAAACTAAAGCGTGGCTGCTGAAGTACCTGGACCCAGTGTTTGGTTACCCCCATTTTGTTCGCTTCAGCTGGAGCACGGCCCAAACCCTGATGGACAGCAAGGGAGCCACTGTCCACTGGTAAAGACAAAGGGTTAAAGAGGAATAATGTCCAACAATGTGCTTTACATCGTCTTTGTCCCGGGTCATTCTGCTGTGTTTTTGTGTGAGTGCGTGTGTATCTGCGCGTGCGTGTGTGTGGGGGGGTGTGTGAGTGTGGGTGTCTGTGTGAGAGTCTATGTCGGTGTGTGTCTGTGTGAGAGTCTATGTCGGTGTGTGTCTTTGTGTGTGAGAGTCTATGTCGGTGTGTGTCTTTGTGTGTGAGTCTATGTCTGTGTGTGTGTGAGTAAGTCTGTGTGTGTGTGTGTGTGTGTGTGTGTGAGAGTCTATGTCTGTGTGTGTCTGTCAGAAACACAACCCCTTTTGATTTCGAGGTCACGCTTAATTCCTGTGCAAATCATTTGACCTCAAGAGGCGACGAAGAGCCACAGGGTGAATTCGCCTCATGTTGATGTGTGTCCTCAGGGACGACGACGGGGAGGACGGGGAAAAGGCGGCACAGCGGCAGAACAACACGTCCATGCTGTCCTACTTCGGGCGGCCTGCAGGAGGAAGCGGCCAGAACCCTCAGCACCAGACGCACCGCTTCTTCACTGAGAGGAAGCTGCAGAGCCTGGACACTCTCTGAGACAAACACACACACACACACACAGTCAGTCATTGAGTCCTGGATGGACTTTGTCATATCTACCTTCATTTGTCCACTTTGTATGAGTTTTATTACACATAAAAGCAACTTTTCTATAAACTCTTGTGTGTGCTTCTCTGGCGACCTCATTCTCAAATTCTACCACGTCAGCATTAATGTCACTCGGTGTCTCGTCAGACGATCACACGTGAGTCCACATCAGATCAACACGTAAAGAGGAGGGATGGAAAGAAATTGTCCCACGTGATGCGCCCAGATTCCACTGGACTGTGTTGATCCTCCAGGCTGCAGGCAGCGGTGATGACGTCATCACAGCCGGAGACAACGCAGCGTCCACAATTAACAGAGGTTTGGGTTTTTTCAAAGCAGAAAGGCATGATGGGAAAGAGTTCTAACTATGATGTCTTTAATTACAATACTGCCCTCTAGTGGCAATATGTTGTCTGAGTTCTCGCCTCACAGGAAGAGCCCCTGAGTCTAAATGGTGAGTAAATAGAAAGAAATGTAAACAGATTACAGCCACAGACACTGGAGTCCTTCTATAAACTACAGTAAGACGCACGGACCTTAGTTTAGTTTAATGTATTCTTTTATGTTCATGTTTAGCAACTAAAACACTTTCACATGGCTTCATTTCCATTCTAATGTCCAAGTATTATTAGTGCTGAAACAACCATATGTCTAATTACTAATTTATCAAGAAAGAAGTTCAAATATTAACTGATTGCTTCTGGATTTGTGCCATTTTTTTCTGTTTATATAAATAATAAGAAATCTGTAAAAATAGCTTCATCGATCTGCAGGATTCACAAAGAGGCAGAATATCTTTCTCTTGCTGCATTCTGTTCTCTTGATGTGACTGCAGTCCATCCGTTCCATTGATCGCATCCTCAGAAATCCCAGCAGCGGCCGTTTTGTTGAGCCGTCTCACACCTCAGAGAGGCTCATCATCCTCTGCCTCGCTTGTCCTCTTCTTCAGGTTCACTAGAGGAAATCCAAAGGCGGTCGCCTGTGTGGGGCCGTCCACAAATGAAGGCATTTCCGGGCGTCTGTTGTCGGGCTTAATTGGGGTTCTGTCTGGACTTGTGGAGCTTCTTTCCACAGTTCATCACCAACGTGGACATGGCAAAGGAGGACAGGATGATGATGGAACTCCCCACAAAATGAGACGAAGCTCCTCTGGGTGTCGCTCTCAAGGCCTTCCTGGGGAAAGAATCCTTGTCGAAGGCTTTGGAGGTCACGGTGGCGGCGGCAGGCTCCATGCTGATGGATCTCTGATGGTGCCCTTTTGAGTTTGGTGGTCTTGAGCAGGACGTGTCTGACCCGCCGACACTCGATCTGTTGTGTCCTCTGTGATTCCAGCCTTGATCCTTTTCTAATCCCTCTGACTGGCCTCTTCTCCTGATGCGGCAATGGGATTGTAAACAGACCATGGCAGGAGCAGGCTAAGCTGACGATCTCTTTCAGTTTAAGACCAGCGTGTTTAATTCCATTACATCACCCTGCCATTACTGTGTAGTGCCTAAATGGAGACGTTTATGGGCTATAGGGATGTAAACAATCACAACTGGTACTGTAAGCACAATTAGGAGATGGTCTTAAACACTGTGCTGTCTCTATGGCAGACTGAGGGCTAGGCCATCAGTGGTTAGGGTTGTTTCCAAAAGCTGTAACGTGTTTGTGTCAGTACTTAAAAGGTAATCGAAGCAGAATAAAAACTCCAAAATGGCTTTGATAGTAAGAGCTAAGGTGCAGGTAAGGTGAAGCAGATGAGAAGCGATGAAGAACTGGCAGATCGTTTGTGTTTCCATTGATTACAGACTAAGTAAAACCAGGCGAGCTGTGAAATGGAACAGAGAGAATCCATTTGTACTACAGTGCAGATTTGACAAGTAGATAGCCCAATTATGTAACACTTATATCATCACAAAGTTTGATCTGTAAGCCGTAGTGTCAAAGTGATTAACGATCTGAAGCCATCATCATTTTGAATTTGTATGCATCTCATTTAGCTCAATTGTCAAAAAAACCTTTTTACAGGTAGATTGTTCTGCTTCTAGTCGACATGTCAAACATCTGGGAGGTCCTCATAGAACATTAGTGCTTGAACTGTGAGCTTTCCTTCTCTAAATGTGTGCCGACAGTCCCACTGCTTTCAGCACTAAGGACAGCTCCAAGCACCAAGCCAGGAATAACACCAGATCCCCTCCCATCCCTCAGATCCCATCCCGTTCCCTCCACGCAGCTCTAATCCTCTGCTGCTGTCTCGTCCCAGCTTCTTTTCCGAAGCGTCTTTTTCCAAATGTGTTAATTGGATTGTGCCGGTTTCTTTTCCAAGCATGAAGAAACGTGTAGCAGTGACACAGCCTGGATAGGATAACATGTTCCTCACTGTGAGTCAGAGGAACGTCACTGAATGCAGCTTAAGGGCACGCTGGAGTTATTTTCTGATAGGACTGACTCATATTTATACGATGTACTGTTTAAGTATCAATTAACATTTGCCTTATTGTTTTATTTGGCTCATCAGACAAAAACAAAAGCCCCAATAATGGAGCTTTCCGTCTGAATATAGTGTTTATGATGACTAATGAATGATGTCAGCAGGAAAAAAAGTTATTTATAATAAGTGCTTATTAGAGGCATTACAATCCTCACAAATAATCTTGTAAACTAATGTAAGGATTTGTTATGGAATTTAAATTGTGAATAAGTCACAGTAACGTCATTGATTACGTTTTGTCCGGTACAAGACGATCTGTACCGTTTTACGGAAACTATCAGATGGTCAAATGTCATCATCTGTGTAATTGACTTGTGTGGATTTGACTCATTATGTTGCAGAAGCTTCAGTTTGACATTTACCAGGGAACAGGCGGACGTTTATTTATATATGTCAGAGTTTTTCCGGTGTTACGAATCGACGGAGCAGCTTTTATCGTAAATGCTAACAGGATAATCTCTAATATAGTGACGCACACAGCTGTCGTGGTGTCTTTGCTTTATGCCTCCTGGTGTCTCATACGTTTGCCCCCCATAACAGCGTCTGTGTGTTACAGTATAATCCAGCCAGGCCTCCTCAGAGTGTTGTACCTGGAGCATCTCCTCCAGCAGCTCAGGCTGATCTCTCTCCGGCCTCTTTAATGGATGGGGGCTGGTTTCAGTCCTGACCACACGGTGTCTCTGTCGGACCATGGTGGAAAGTGTTTCACAGACGAGGTAAGCTCTCAGATGTGTATGACTTGTTAATGATTTGGACACATGTTTGCATCTTAACAGGAACAGCTCATGTCAAGTTTCCTCCCCAAAGTGTTCCACAGCTTCTTGGAGTCGATCATAGAGGGTTTGGGGCGGCTCACAGAACGGGATGATAGAACTTCATCATCATATAGATTACATACTACTGTAATACTGTAGTAATTAAGTTTCATTGTTACTATTTGCATTTATTCACATTCCAATGTATGCCAGTTTAGAGACTTTTGGACGACCTCAGTGAGACTATTTGTCCTTACAGTCAAAGATATATTTGTATCATGACCTCCCTGTTTACCAACCAACCAATTGTAACCTTTGTTGGTTAAACTGTTAACAGTATAATGTAGAGATCCTGATGTTCACCTGAACCAGCGACTGCTTTTTACTGCATTTAAAGCAGATTTTGTCAACAACAACCCTCCTCCATTTCTATCCATAGATTTCCTCCTGGTAGGTACTTTGTGTATATTAACATTTTTAACATTTTAGAAGTAGTCTGATTTAAAAACATAATCCTCACGTTCTCTCTCTTTTTCTTGGACAATTTTAAGCCACAGTTTAACTTTAAATGAAATCAATCACAGACTGCTGTGAGTGCATCTGTTCAAAAATTGTATATGTTTAATAAATACTCTACATAATAAATACCAGAGGAAATTGCTTTCAGTCTGTGTGTGCACTGCAGAGGGACAACAAGGGCAGAAATCCACTTAAGCGATGGAGCCGTACATACATTATCGCCCTCTCTCTTGAACTCCTTCCCCTCTCTCCTCCTCTCCGCCGTACGATGAGGCACCCCTGAGACTCCTGGTCATATGGTGTTTTATTTAGAGAGGCTTGTCTTCCCAGACCAGGCTTTTAGCGCAGCTGTAGTCTGTGACCCACTTCCAGACAGTACTAGAACGAAGGGGGGGGGGGGGGGGGGGGGGGGGGAGGAAGGAGGCGTGGAGCGGTGAAGGAAGAGGAAGCAGGAGGAGCAGACCTGCAGGCCTGGGGAGCTAATGGCAGAGGGGAGACGGATGAGTGAGGAAGACAATGGGAACAGATCAGGGGGATAATAGGGAGGTGTCACACGGGAGTTGGGGGGGATAAATGATTTGGAGCTGTGGGCAATTTGTTCAAACTGAACACTGGATAATAGGGAAGTAAATTGCTGCCTGATTCTTGTTTCCCTAAACGCTGGAGTTAAGATGGCAGAAAACGCAGCTCAACACAGAGCAACCAGCAGATACTCACATAATGTGAAGAAATGACTCCTCTGCACCTCAATCACAGAACACTGGGATGGTTAAGTGCATTATCATCATCTTCATCATCTGACTGTTTTAAAGGAGAAACTTCATCTTCATCTTCATCTTAATATCAGTGTCTGCTCCAAAAATCCGCTGCTCGCTTTAATTAGAAGCTTCAGTAGTTCTATTGGATTGTATTAGTGTTTCTGTTATTTTGTCTTCCCTTTCACACACACACATGCACACATACACACTGGTGGATATGTTTAATGTGGAAATACTCTCACTTAGAATAATGCATTACGGCATGCTGACTCCTTTCATTAAAATGCACTGACACACACACTCACACACAGCTGAGCCCAGAAAAGGCGGGGGGGGAAACATGAGTGGTGACGTCGTGCTTGCGAGACAGGCTTACTAGGACATTTGGACGAGGGACCTAGGACGGTACGAGCAGCGAGCTCCCAGCCCTGCCCGCATTTTGGCTGCAGTGAGCTGTAGGAGCAGCGTCGCCTTGTAACTGAAAGCGATGACATCATTCTCAGGAGCTTATGCACACAGCAATATGGACACGTGGTCGCCTGCTCCAACTGTGGCTTGTAAGAGTTTCGCTCCCCCTTCCCTCCCCTCTCCCCAAATCTCCCAGCAACTAATGAACAGAAAAGATGTAAAATTCATGCACCTTCATTTATTATTTAATATTAATAAGAACAGCGGCTTTAAAGGCTAAATGTGCCAGAGAAGTCAGCCAGACAAGCTGGTAAGTGGGTCAAGCTCCAAAAGGCCTGATGACACCAACGCACATTTACATTTACAACACTGTTTCCCAATGATGAACGTTTTACTACTCCTATCTCCTCCTGTAACCTTGAATCCACTTTATTCTGCTGCTTTCACTGTGATCTGATCAGTATGATTTTTTTTTTAATCAAATGCCTTTATTTTGTGTTTTATCATGTCAAAGATGGTCCCCACTCTAAAAGTCTTGAGGGACAGGTGAGTAGGAATAAGATTTAATTAAGGAAATCCTGCAGACTCCCTGAAGGTTTTGCTCAGATTTTGATGAGAATGAGATCATCTTGGAGCGTCTTGGATCGGTCCGGGATTGATGAAAACTCGGGCTGAAGGTTCTGTCTCTCAGGAGAGGACAGAGATGGAGGCAACATGCATAAAATGGAATGGGATGAAGAGATGTGAGAGTCAGGGGAGATGCGAGGATGGGATGAGAAATCAGAGGCGAATGGAAGAAGATGGGATGATCAGATTTACTTGCAGGCTGGACTGGTGGTCAGGGTTGTTGTTGATGCTGCTCCTGAATTTAAGTTAACCTTACCATTGATAATAACAGGAATTTTAATGATTAGCCATAATTTCATTCCAAGCATCCTTTTCTCAATTGCCATCTACGTTCAATCGGAGCTTCCTGATTAACATCTTGATGCTCTAATCGTGCTGCCAAACTTGTCTTGTTTCATCATCAAGCTCCATCTTTCAATCAAGGCTGTATTGTGAGATGAGGAAGTTTTGATGGGTCTTTGTGTGCGTGTGTGTGTGTCTGTGGGTGTGTGAGTGAGTGTGAGGCAGAGGGGAGCGGGGTTGAGTGGTGGTTGGGGGTTTGCTGTGGTTGAACCCTGAGTGATCTGTCAGCAGTAAATCCCTTGCTGAGAGGGATTTCTAAAGCCTGCCTAGCCGGTCTGCTCTAAGAGACAGAGAACATTAAGGCCACGATGCTAAAAGCCACTAAGTCTCCCTGTTGTCTCGCTCCGTTCTGGTCCTGGAGCCGCATCAGCTGCCTGGCCAGGGGCGTGTGTGTTTTCCTCTCTTCAGATTGATCCATCCCACCACCCACCTTTGACCGGCCTCTCTCTTTGGCTCTCTCTCTCTATTCTCCTAGTGAGAATGTTTAACAGTGAAATCTTGACGAACCAACCCCATTGTGTGACGAACTTTGCTCTTTATTGTAGTTTCTGTCAGAGGAAAGTACAAGTCAATGATTAGGCTCACATTCCTTGTATTGATGACTCACATCACGTGTGAGCAGAGCGACATGGTGGAGGCAGAATGCTCAGTCGATCAGAATAGGATCAGCTCTGTGGCAGACGCACAGTCTCAGTTAATCTGTCAACAGCAGAGAAGCTCTTTCCTCTAAAATCAACATGGTGACAATTTGTCTCCGTGCCATTGTTCATTCATTAACATTTGGATCAGGGACACAGCAACTGAAGGGTGGGGAGCTGTGAAATGTAATGTGGCAGCGAATCCCATGTGTGAATGTTGAATAATGCATAATGTGTGATGCCATTTTTCATTGTAATGCAATAGGAGCGGAGGGACAGACTGTACTGACTGTTCATACAGGTAAACTGTATGATCTACAGCAGGCCCACATAATGGATGTCAACTGTTTTGATTCTCTGCCCAAATTTCCAGTCATCTGACGTACAACCAGGGGGCTCTTCAGGTACGACCGGTGGTACAGTTTCAGAACCACTGCTCTAGAAGGAGGTTATGGTGTCATTGTTGTTTTTCAGTTCATTAGTCAGCAGGGTATGTAAAGAAAATCTAAACCACGAAAAAAGAAAAAAGAAAAAAGAAAAAAAATGAAGGGGACTTCCAGGTTTCCTCAGTTAATCATAACCCAGGCTGTACCCTAACTTGCACTGTAGAACTGGGCAAACGGAAGGGTTAGGAAGGGGGGTAATTCCTGTCTTTACCCAGAGAACGTGCCTCCCTGCCGGCATGAGAGCCGTCGCCCCCTGGTGGAGGTAGCTAGTAGACTTATTTAGTGTGAAGTGATGTTTTCAGTCTCAGTTTTTGCCTGATAAATCAACACGGCGTCTCCTGAATATAACACACTCATGCAAAACAGGTATTATATGAGATGCTGACAGCCAGAGAGTAGGAGTAGCATTTTTTTCATTGAAATTTTTATTTTATTTATATTTTGGTGTGTGACAAAGAGGCTCTTTCCGTTAAAACAAACCGAAATAGATCACACCGGAGTTCTGTTAGACTCGAGGTGATGCTCCATCTACGATCAGCTGTCGCCTCTGGTCACTGAGGGGTTAAACGCGGTTTGGTTTCGTAGAATAGGAAGTGGGTGGCAAGAGATGGAGAAGAGCGGAGCCTCCACAGCGGCCGCACGGCAGCATTCCACCGAGAAAAACAACCGTGATGGAGAGAGACACGCTTAGGGGAGCCGCCGCGGGGCTGTGAGGGGACATTAAACACGCCGATCTGTGTCCACGGAGGCAGAAACACGGATCGGACGAGCTGCATCTTCCGCCGTGTGCGAGGGACGTGCGGAGCCGCGACGGATCCCATTGATCTCGCCGTTTTCACCGACGAGCGGACGCGTTTTTGTTTTTTCTAATACCGTTGACACGGTAGTTTGACGCGCATCGTGCCCGCAGTGAACTCTGTGCACATGCAGGCATCCGTGCCCACTCGTGGACTCCTGGAGTGTGGATCTGTGCTGCGGAATCGACAGACAGACTCCACGGTGATAGACGCTGTTCAAAGGATGACAGCAGCTTTTGTGCAGAGTTTGATTCATTTCCGCTTGATGCTGGTGCCGAATCAAGAGTTCCACACAGGGGATTGAGGTAGAATTAGACTGGAACCTGTCCGTCTGTGGTGCGAGCCTGTTTTGGATTGAGAGTCTGGGGGTGTTTGATGTTGGTGTCTGATCCGGATCACAGAGCTGACTGACCCCCCCCTGTGCAGCACCTGATCACAGACTGATAGCAGCCCAGTCACCGGTCACTGCTCTCTGTCAGCCGGCCAGCATGGGAGTTTGGCTGCGGTCAAGCTCAGGTCGTCACTGGAGGAAAGACAGTCCGGCACTTTTGATGATTGTTTGTTTGTTTGTTTTGTTTTTATTGCGAAGATTGTGAACAAAAAAAGTCAAACCCCCCTCTCTGATCATCTCACACACACTGAGTGACTGAACAGTGTCTTCTAACTGCACCATTCCATCCTGTTATTCGGTGGTGAATGATGTCAGCAGCAGACGGGACTCGACAGGTTTGGGCTCAGTGAGTTGCCCCGCGGCCTGGTTCGGTTTGAAGCCCAAAGCAGAACCCATCAGAACCCCGCACAGCTGAGGCACAGCCGGACTCTCACCATGGACGATTCAGGGATCATCCGGAGGCGAAGGCTGCAGGTGAGAACGGTTAAACCCGCGAGTTTAAGAGAAAAGGCAACATGTCTTCACCCTTAACTTAAGGCTGAAGGTCTATAAATATAATTATTATACATATTTACCTAAATAATGAATATTAAATATTTGCTGCAAGGACATTTGATGAGAACAAGTTGGTCCTGAGTCACAAAGTTACTGTGACTGAGCCATGACAGGTGAAATTATTATAAATTATGATCAATTAAAGTATTAAAATGAAATTAACTGAGTATGGAATAATACACACTGTGTCTCAGAGAGGCACGGACACTTAGAGGCGCTTAGCATTTCTTGCTTGCTAGCCTAGCAAGCATTGTGGAACAGTTTGTGTCGTGATTCAGTTCAACTGTAATGTTAACGTTTGGTTTGTCGGCGAACATTATAGTTTGCTCACTATTCTGCCATGTCAACAGAAGTGTAAGTGTTTTATAATTTAAGAAAAGTAATGACATCTTAGAAGTCTGCTAGCTAATGCTCACACTGCAGGCTAGGCTATCTAACGTTAGAAATTAATGGAATGTTTAAGTATGATGTTTGTGTTCAAAATGTACAAATTGATCTCTTCTAGATCGGAATTAAGTGAGACAAATGTTCTTTACCCACTTAACAATGGGCCGATGCAAGTTACTGACCTACAAATACTACTAAATACTACTACAAATAAATACCTTATATAGTTAATAAATGTGTCTCTAAACACAAATATTTGATTTGTCAATAATAATCAGCCACCACATCTGTAGATTTGAATGATTATTTTATTTTTCACATACCACCAATGGTACACAGTGTGAGAGTCACTTATTTAAAGACATTTAAGTCAGATTTTCTCTATAAATTGAACAAATATTGAACTAGGCCTGTAGAATCTTTGTTTTTAAGAGTAATCTCCAAAAAGAACAGCTCATACATTGTCGTGTATGTAACTGAACGTCGGTACGGAAAGGCATCTGAGTTCATGCAGGAGCTCATTACATCATTCTTTTACAATTTGCATGATGTAGCCACTTAGCCCATATCTTGTATGTTCTGGCAGCCACTACAAGGCCCTGCTAAAAGCTTTCTTAGAGGAGAGGCTTTTGTGTGTGTTTGTGTGTGTGGGGCGGACCCGTGTGTGAAATAAATCAATTGAAGTAGGCAAAGCTTCAAACCTAGGTCAATTCCTTTCTTCTCCCTCGTGGTTCCTTTTTACTGAAAGTCAACTGCAGTGTGCCAAGTTGATCTGTGAAAGGTGATTGTCCGTCATGGGTTAGACGTAGGATATAGAAAGTAAAACGGGACATTTTCCTGTACAAATGTTGTTCAGTTGGTTTGACGTGGTACTAATAACACCGCCAGGATTGCGGTTTCCACTCCCACTGCTGCTGCTGCTACCCAGTCATGGTTCTTCTTCATCCTCTGGCACTGCTTAGGAGAAAGAGTATCGAACAGGTTATTTGTAATTCCGCAGCCCAATCCACAGCAGTAGAGAATTTGCTACACACAGTTAAAGGAGTCAATTCTGAGTCACGGTTGTAAAGACCTGCAGACAGACGATGAAGGAAGAAGACAGAGAAGTTCCAGCCTACCAACATTACTCTAACCATGAAATGATGTCATATGTACCTCCAAACAATGAAGGGGTTGTGTGTTTTTGCCGTTTACTGTAGTTGGAGGTGTTAATCCAGAAATACACCCAGTAATACAAAACCAAAGGTACTGAGGTGCCCTGAAAGGTTTATTTTTATTCTCCAATCATTTCCATAACATCTTTGAATAAATGTGCTTACACACCTGCTTCAATGGTTGAACACACCTGTAAAGTTTGAGGCTAGTGAGTGAATATTTGCCCCGCATCTGTGTTTCACAGTAGGGGCGCCTAAAATAACTTGGTTACCCTCAGTGTGCCCAGCTGTGCTGCAGCAAGGAGGGAGAGTCAAAGCAGTGTTTAGTTTTGCACACTACAGCACCGAAACATCTTTTAAAATAGACCCCAGAATGAAAACAAGAACACAGGATTCTGTACAATATGTCCTATTTAATGACACTGAGATCCCAAAATGACACGTAACCATAGATACTGTACACTAATAAGGCTTTTATGATAATGCTTGATAATGACCCAAAATAAACTGTAATGTTAAGGCTAATGGTAAGTATTTTCTGGTTTATATGTATTGATATTGATGTATAATTGCGACATCATTTCGTTTATGAACGAAGCCTGGATTGATACCAGGACTGTGCCTTTAAGAAAGTAACCTGGCATTAGCATATTTTAGTGTAAGATTAAACCCTGGATTAGTGTATGCTAATTTGATAAATGTCTCCCAAGGTGTCTGCTGGCTCCTCCACCACAGACGACTCTGTTATTATTGGAATGTATACTGAAGATTTCCCCTCATCTTTATCTCTGTGACATTTAGACGGAGGCTTTTTGATAATTGTTGCCTGTCTCCTGCTGTGAACGTGCAGATAAAAACAGAGTCGTTCATCCAGGCAGTAAAATGATGCGTGTGCATTGTGGTGTGTCATTCGCAGCTGAATCACCGTTATTGTAGTACTAAATAAACGTCTTTTTCAAAGTGTAAATTAGAATAACAACACAGAGGCGATTACTCAAGGATAGCTTTTGTTTTAGACGCGTCTGGTTGTGGATTTCCATCGAAATGCACAGAGTAGTAGACGAGCGTGGGGTGTATGTGCCAGATTAGCTTCATTCCAGTGTGTGTGTGTCCACGGTGTACCCAGGCTAAATGCAGTGGATTCTGGGAAAAGACTTCAGGCGCCCACCCTGTGCAGGACGGACCAAAGTATGTTCAGTAGTTTAGTTTAACGTAGCAAAAAACATTCACAATTAACACAGCAACGATGATTATGAAAGCACTTCCTGGTTCAGTTCTGAATCCTGGTCACCATCTAAACCTAATGTCCTCCTCCTCCTTGGCTCCAGGCTCCGCACCAAATCTCATTAAAAGCTGTTAACAGGCTTTTGACAGTAAGACACTGATGACATTTAATTTAAGGGCCCACCGTGTCCACAGCTTGATTCCCCCCTCAGGTTTGCTCACAGCTCCGTGTGTGAAAAAAAATAGAAAAGGAATTGGAAAATTAGAAAAATGCTCGTTCCCTCAACTGAACTCAGTCGCCGTCGTAGAAATATATCTAAGACGTGAATGTTGACTGAATTTTAGACATGAGTATCGATCACATCAGTGGAAATGGAGCAGCAGGGTCCAGGGGGATTCATTTGATATTCATTTGATACATTTAACCATGACTGTTGTGCACACTGCACACACACACACACACACACACACACACACACACACACACACACACACACACACACACACACACACACACACAGAGGCAGAACCTTCAGCACATAAACGTTCCCGAGTCAAACTGTGTCACTCAGAGTACATGTGTGTGTGTGTGGAGTCTATCTGCTGGCCTTTACTGACATTTTGAGTATATGGATGTGTGTTTTGTAATTGCCTGTGTGTATGTGTGTGAGTGCGCTTATATGTACATATCAAATTGACTGCTACCCCCCCCCATCCCCCCACCCCGCTCTCGATTTCCATTGAAGTGGTCGATATCCATATCTCAGACAGAGGAGGTCTAAATGTTGAGGATGTGGCGCAGTTGTCAGGCCCATTAGCAGGCCTAATGGTGGCCTAACAGCCCTGTGTGCCCTCAGGGAGGAAGACCAACCACCAGCAGCAGCAGGACGGGCTGGGAGGGGGGCCTGGGTTTGAGAGGGAGGGGGAGGGGGGGGGACCAGCCTAGACTATAGGGCCAGACAGCAGCTGCGGGCTACATTGTAGACCCCCATTTAAGTGGCTCTTACAATCTGTATCATTGGATCTGCTTTCACACCAGAGGGAAATCTACCAAGGAGGGAGGATCAGAGCGCAGACCGGAGCCTGCACGTGTTCGCCCATACAGTCTGTGTGTTATTATATACTTATACGTCTGAGCCCGCTAACGTCGGGTGCCAGATCTGTCAAGGAGTGTGAAGGTTTGATATCCGGCCTAAAGGTCGGACTAAACTGCGTCTCTCTCCCGTCAATTATGTGTGTATTGATTGATGTGCTCGCCCGCCGAAATGTGGAGTTTCCGTCTTTTCTCTGTCTCTCTCTTTCATACTAACCCCCTACCCACCTACCATCCATTCTCCCCTAAGCTTCCCAGCCTCCTGTCCCTGCATACTCCTCCTCCACCCTCCCTTCCTCTTCATCCCAGCAGTGTGACATTTCAGGCGGCAATTTCTCCTCATCATACTAAAAAGCCGGGAGAACTTGGTCGGTTGTTTTTCATTAATTGTTTGAGAATGCCAAACAGGGCTTGGGGTGTTTGGCCCATTTGCCATCACATTATCCAGGTCTTGATTTACGCTGATTTGAATCTCATAATGATATGGCATTGCAAAAACGATAGAAGTTTAAACTACAACTACAACAAAACGCAACAAGACGCTCCTGAGCCACCACAGATCTCCAAACCTGGAGCTAAAAGCGGAGCCGCAACTAAAGTCTGGTAACGAAATGAGTTCCTGTGTTGTGAGAAGCCGTGTGAGTGTGTGTGTTCTTTGGCTGTGGGAGAGCTTTTGACTTGAAATGAGTCACTTCATCTTGGCTAAGTGATGATCGTGCCGCTCAAAGCAGTTTTAGGTGTATGGAGATAACTTACACTTCACCCAGACACCCATACAGACACACACACACACACACGCACGCGCACACACCTACACACGCACATTCACACACAAGTCCTACCTCATCTGTCATTCGTCTCCTTTGAGGGAGTACGGAGTGTGCTTATGCCACACACACACACACACACACATACACACAGTGGCATAATTTGTCCAATATTTTGTTCTGGGCACCCTTCCCATTTCCAATATGCTAAGCACAAGGGATAAGAGTGTGATCACTCCAGACGCACATCTCCCTCTGCCAAGCACTGTCACTCACTGTCATCCGGGGCCGCTTTGTTCTTCCCCGCCACGTCCTGCTGCTGTCGGTGCCGTTCACCAAGGTCGAGTTTTGGACGACGAGAGCAAAGTGCACGTGGAAGTAACAGATCTGGGCCAGGATGTGTTTGGGACGAGGGTTTAAATGTTTCAACCACTTAAAGAAGGTTTGGATCGTCATGCCGGACACCTACAAGTGGACCTCCAAGGCAAAACACTGAGCAGTTATTAAGTGCTGCACTAAAAGCTGCACTGTGCACATCCCCATTGGGTTCTTTTGTGTCAATATCTCACACCGCCTCCGAGAGCTGAGCTGTTTTTTCGCCACTCAAGCAGCCGAGCCGAGCCGAGCCGCCATTTGTCTCGTGTGTCTTGCTTCTGGCGGACTTGTGTGGAGAGTTGTGTGTGTGGAGCCGGCGATGCAAACATACTGATGTTAGTGGAGGACAGTATGGGACTTTGTGAGGGTTTAATCAGGCCATTATATGAGTCTACACTTTCCAGTTAAACTTAAACAGATGATTCAATTGAAGAATGAATGACGGGACGTCTGTCACGTACGTTGGTCTCTGCTCGGCTGCATATTAACGTCTCCTTCACCTCCTCCGCCGGTAAACATAAACCCTGAAAGTTGCTGAATTACCATGTGACGACACCCTTTCTTCCTCACGTGTCTGGGGGAGAAAGTTGCGCAACATTTGTAGTCTGTTTTCAAGGCCCTCGTCAAAAGAGAAGAGCGGGGGAAGGGAAGGAAGCAGATAATAGATGAAATGTGTGGAGGAGGCGGGTGTGTAGGTAAATGTGCGTCGTCTCAGTCGCACCTTTCCATTAACTTGCCTACGGTGTGGTATGTATTTGTAATATAGTGTGTGTGTGTGTGTGTGTGTATGCTCCCTGTGACTCATCGGGGTGTTTGTATCTCCATTGTGAAGGACAGGAAATGGTTTCCAGTAGTGAACAATCTGATGTAATGATTCTCGCAGGTTGCGATTATGTTCCCTGATATCTACTTTTCTTCATCACCCTGGACTTCCTCCTGCGGCTCAGCGTGGCTTACCTGCTGCTTTCTATATGCAAGTACCTGCTTTGATGCTCTCCTGATGTGACCAATCTCAGGACCGATTGCAGCTTTGCTCTGAGGCGTGAAAGATGAAACTAATCTATGCGGAGACAGTGAACCCACATGCACTGAACAAGTTGAAGAGAGAGAGAGAGAGAGAGAGAGAGAGAGCAGGTTGTAATGGGCTGCAGCTTCTCTGTTCAGTACATTTCTAAGTGTTAAACTGCAGCAACAAGTAGCCATAACTCAGATCCGTAGCCCTCCTCCATGATGTTCAGTATATGAAGGCGTTTGACCTCATTTGTTCTCCCTCACTCATGGCGACTGCGTTTTACACCTTGAGGTCCCCGTTGATGAGTTAAAGTTGACGTACATGTCTCTGTAAGAAACACTGGAGTGACCCGTTTACATGGCAACAACACGTAGAAGTAGCTGCCTGCTGGACAGAGGGAGCAGGTGTTGAAGGAGGGAGGGAGGAGGGAGGGAGGGTATCCATTAGCCACCCCTAACCACATCCATCCAGCCACACACACACACACACACACACACACACACACGTCCATACGACACCGGCGGGTCCTCTGAGTCACCCAGGCCGAGGTCACTTCCTCTTCATGATGTAAGTCATTAGCCGTCTCACAAAGAGCTCGCCGTGATAGATGATGTCACCGGACGCTTATGTTACCGCTAAGACGCCGTCGTATGGGAGAACTTAAAGGTAAATGTATAGATACAGCCACCATCCAGATGTGCTCCCCTATTGGTTGTGACGGTTGTGCCCTTCGTCGCCTCAGCAGGCAGCCGGTCTCATAACGGTGCACACCATCCATTTGTCTGCTTTGCTGTTCAATCAGTAAGTCAGACAATCATTTATGATGAGCGGGTGATTAACGCCGAAATAAACACGACGCCTCTCCATTCACTCGCCCGCCGACGCCCACTGACGATACATTACGCCGCTTATTATGCAGCGACTTCGCCCAGAAAGAAGTCATTTTGCACAGTATATTAATTTTAAATGAATTCATTATTACAAGTTACGAGCTTTCCTTGCCGTTACTCTCAGCGCTCAGACTTATGAGGCCCATCAGACTGACTGACGGCCAGATTTACCCTCTGACAGTAGTTCTGTTTAGGTGTATGGAGCGTCTTTGTCCATTTGTGCATAGATTGAGCCTTTTGTGAACCTTTAGACATGGCAGGACCTGATGCTCCTCTGCTGTATCTGACCTACATGTGTGAGAAGTGTGTTTACATCAGTCAAAATGCTGCTGCTCGTAGATTTGAAATGTTTCTGCACGCGAGGCTTCTTCTCATAAATGCATTCAACACAAAGACGGTCTTTATCCCGCAGCAGGATGTCATAATGATGACCGGCGTGGTTTGAAGATGGTTTCTGGCCGGCTCAGTTTGATTTATTGAATGCGTCTTTACGGCCCAGCAGGGTGGCGGCCGTGCCGCTGGCGCCCCATCACGTTCTGTCTGGAAGCAAATATGAATGTTTCACTCTGCTGCAGAGTAAATTGGGTGAGTTTGGGCAGCGCGGTTGTTTTGGGTCTGTTGCGAGATGAGAGCGCCGACTGTCGAGGCGTGTTTCAAAGACTCGGCTTTGTTTAGGGTTTGTAATGCTTGTTTACTCCTACATAGATGCAGAGAGAGGGAGGGAGAGACAGAACAGGAGTCTCGGTGTCTCACAGGATGAAACCCTTCTTTGGAAAACCAATTACAGTCTCTTCTTTCCTTTTTTCCCCCTCTCTTTTCTGTTTGTTTTTCCACTTCTAACCCGGTGCTGTTACTCACTTGGATTCTTTTCATTTCACAAACACAACTGTGTCATTAATCCTTTTCCCGGAGTAAAACAACACATGACGTCTGTGGAGTAGAGACAGCGGACTGCGGAGAGGAGCCCGACAGCGGCCCAGTGACAGGCTGACAATAGGAATTGACTGTAACCTGATCGTCCCTTCGGCTGGTGCAGAATGGAATCAGATTGGGTAATAGAGGGGCAACAAGCAGAGTGATTCTCCACGAGATCCATCCCAGCGGATCCTAATCGCATCAGCGTCCTTGCTGTTGTGTCCCGGCGTTATAAATTTAGCAGCTACAATTTTTAAATTGACTTTGGCTCCACTCGAGCTAGTGGTTCCTGAGGGGGGGGAGACGGGGGGGCTGGGGGGGGGGGGATCATCTTCCACACGGCTCCACAAACACGGAGTTTCAGTGGGGGAATCACAACACTGACAAAGACGAAGCTTCTCCTGACGACACTGTTCAGAAGTCAGCGTTATAATTTCCACACTACCAGGCAAACACGTGTTCTTACTGCGAGATCCATCTCACGTTTGCACGCTAAGGCCCTCTCACTGGGCTCCAAAGCACTGGAATCATAACGCCGGAACATATTCACGTCGTAAACATAGAATATTACCAGTCTGTTCATTGTTGCAAGTGGTTTTGACCTTGGATACATTTGAGTTATGATTGAGTTAGATAGAAAAGAGATTATGAGAAAAACAACAACATAAAATAAATGAAGACTTAATTAGACACGACAGTAACAGTCTCAGTGTCAACAGGATGTGAATATAATAAGCTTCCAGTCTAATGTTTCTCTTCTCTCTCTCTCTCTCTCTCTCTCTCTCTCTCTCTCTCTCTTCTCTTTCTTTCTCTTTCTCTTTCTCTTTCTCTTTCTCTTTCTCCCCAGAAGGATCTACCTCTGCCCCGAAAAAGTAGCAGGTAAGTTTCCGTGTTGTCGGAATCTGTGTTTGCTTTTGTGAATATATTAGCAATGAAACAAAGTGTGTGTGTGTGTGTGTGTGTGTGGTTCTGTGACTGGAAATACACAAACACGCTGGGGGGAAAAAACAAAAACGAACAGAAATGCCGACTCAATGGACGCAGTTCACTATAACACAACACCAGGGGGCTCCAAAAACAACCCAGTGTAATTTGGAAAGCGCCATGTTTTCCGAGCTGAACCGACCAGAAAGGAGTCATGGAATCTCTCTGACTTTGCGGGAGGAAGTCTTTCTCCGCAGGAGCGCTTGTCTTCAGATTGCCGCTTGTTCTCGGCCCGGTGTGAGCCCGTTCACTCTCGACTCGTCTCCGTCCGTCCAATCTGTTGCACCGCTGAGCTGTGCAGCAGGCGGCAGCGGGGGCCAACACGCTGTGACCTCAAAGCCCCGTCTGCTTCTGGGAAACGGGGGGAGGGAGGGAGGGAGGGGGCGGTTTTATTAAAGGGGACATATTGTACAGTGTGTGTGTGTGTGTGTGTGTGTGTAGTTGAGTGTGTCCGCTGGTATATTGGAATGTGTTACATGTAAAGAAATAATCAGAAATGTGAAAGAAATGACGCTTTTGTGGTGATTAAGGACCTATGAGCTTTTACACAATCAATCAATTTTTGGCAGCTCTTCAAATTTGTCATTTGGCAAATGAACACATATTATCTTTTTAAATATAATTATAATAACTAACAAAAAGGCCGAATACGTTCCTTTTAAACCCTGAGGTTGGTATTTAAAGGCAGTTTTTTGCGAAACATAATTGCCGGTTTGAGACGTGCAGTGACCTTATAATTGAATCCGGCCTCCCTGGAGGTTGTGGAATGATTTGGTTATAAATGAAACACTGCGAAAATACCTTTATTAGACACATTGACACATAAATATCAAAAAAGTAGTAATATGGGAGGTTTCTGAGCCTCTGTCCATGGTGCTGAACTGCACCGACGCTGTTTCTCTCTCACTTTGCCACTAAAAATACCACAGAGACCTTTTTAGGCCGGCATTGTTGTGAACATACAAATTATTAAGCGATGTTGTTTTCAAGTATGTGTCCTTCGCCGTACCCTAATGGCTCTCAGGTTCCAGAAAATGTCCCCTCTAGTGCCGACATAAGAGAGGAGTAATGAATGAATGTTGCCGCTCTTAAAGCCGGTTGAGGGAGGTTGGTGAAGCTGCTGTGGGCCGCCTGCTGCTTCCAAAAACCAGACAGTTTGGATAAACGCTGGAGCCAAATTTAGCCCCAATCGGCTGTAATTTCCTCCAAATGCTGTGCCGTTATCAAGCGGAGTGTGGAAATCTTGAAAACATTGTGAAACGCTCCGAGGCCCCCAGGCTCAGAGGGTTTATCCTGCTTTGGAT
>NW_027467015.1:820000-932500 GCF_046128005.1 Genypterus blacodes | reverse complement strand
CGGCAGCTTCGGATCATTTGGCGGGAACGAGGTCATTGTGCGAACAGAGTGAAATGTCACGGCTGCCGTGATTCATGGCACTTCTCAGGTCTCCGTCCAACTTCAGAGAGCCGAGATGGCAACAACAGCAACAGCTACAGACAGGCAATAACAACACAGAGACAGTAGATAAAGAGGCAGACAGTAAGTAAGTAAGTAAGCAAGCATCCAGACAGGTTTTCGCACCTCCAAAAGCGTCTTGCTGTTCCACTCAACCCGAGGATACACTGTCACGCCTTTAGAGGACATCTGATAACTCTGCTTCCACCGGAGACATGTAAGGTGACTAAAATAGAGTCCTGATAGTGTTGAGTGTCCATGTGCAGCCATGTAACAGTAACCTAGCAGCGCCGCTTGTCTTTCCTTTGAAGAAAAGGCTTTTGCTGAACAGATTTCTATCTGCTTTTATCATTCACATGTTATAATGAGGAAAAAGAGGCATTGTCCTCATCCTCGCTATGTTAGGAGACATAACACACCAAACTGTGAGGCCTGTCAGCCGGTGTTCTCTTTCAGTGGATTAGACAACAAACAGCTCGGGGCTGTGACAGACCTCAGTGTTCGTTATCCATCAACCAGCCACTCACTCACTCACTCACTCACTCACTCACTCACTCACTCACTCACTCACTCACTCTCTGGGTCAGTCCACTATAAACCAAGTAGTAGATTTGCCACAGGGACAACTGGCTTCACCGCTGGGCGACACACACACACACACACACACACACACATACACACACACACACACACACACACCTGAGTGAGTGGCCCAGTGAGTGGCCAGGGGGGAAGCTGTCAGTATTGAACAGGTTTATGATATGAATCACATACATGACTCACCCTGCAGTTTGTTTAACATGGCCTCCATACAGGGTTCTGTAAGGTCTCAAGGCCTTCAGGACAAATGACTGCCGTTTCAAATCGATCTGACAGCATACTGATTTAAGCTTAAGACTGTGGAGTGGGTAAACTCCCTCCCCTTCCTCTTCCTCCTCCTCCTCCTCCTCCTCTTCCTCCTCCTTCTTCCTGATAGGCCTGATATTTTTCACAGAGCGCTCAATTTATGGATTCCTCGCAGGATGACAAGCTACGGTTTTAAAACCTCTGATTCAACTCTAGAACTCACCTGTCGTGTGTTCAGATACCTCAATATCATCACAACGCCCCTCTTTCCATTGTAATTATATGTTCTAGCATGCATTTCAAAATGATAGTGTTTTCTTATCAGCTTCTTGAGGTTGTGGGGTTTGTGTACAGTACAGAGAGCTCAACACCCACTGGCCCGATGTAGCTAAGAGCTGCAACACTATTATTTCTGAATAAAGATCCAGCTCCACATTTAGTTGGGAATTCCCTCTTAGTCACAGCATGAATTTAGAAAAAATATTGCAAATCAGCGGATTTGAGTGAAACTACCGTGGGGACTCATCGCTCTTAAAGTCAGCTATTCTCTCTGCCTCGTGCTTTTTATCTCAATTCCTCCGCTGCATTTCTTTCATCGTCATTGTCGTCTCTGTTTCATGGGGCGCAGCAGCGGACGACTTGATTTACATCTCTGTACTACAAAGAAAGCCATGCAAGGACCGACGCTCCTCTCGCGTTATACGTTCCCGGTCGCACGCCATCATTTCTTGTTTCCCGTCGTCTTCATCACCTATTTGCTGCTCTTTCTCCCCTCTGCTGCCTGTCATCATCTCTCAGTCCTCCTTTCAATCTGCCAAGTCGCCATTTGAATACCTAACGACTACGGTAAATCTGCCCGCACGGCTCACTTTAGGCACTTTCCTGAGGTGGAGATCTAAACCGTGTTGCGTCTAGATGGATCAGCAGATGGTTTGAGTACCAAGTCACAGAGATTTTGCATGAAAGCGTTCCATTACCACGAGCCCGCCTGTTAGTCCACAAGGCCTTTTAAAGGGGCAGGGTTTTTATCCGCTCCATTTGCAACCTCGTTTCCCATACTTGTAAACATGCACTCACCTTTAAGGGGTCCAGAGGGAGAGACGGGAAGGGAGGCCACCTGACAGGAAGAGAGCCATGGGCGGATCGATGGTGTAACCATCAGAAAGGTCTGCTGTCCTGTGTGCCCTGTGAGTCAGCAGTCTGAGCTGAGATGACACTGCAGAGGCGAAGATACAACACACACACACACACACACACACACACACACACACACACACAGAGCGTGAGTTAATAATGTGTGCAGTATAAAGTAGTCAGCGCGGTTAATCGCTGTGTCACCATGTGTCAGCTGTCATCTCGCCGTATCAGGTCCATCTCTTAATTGATTCCGCCACATTACGGAGCTTCTCTGCTGTGCCCTTATCAGTGACCAGCTGCTATAACGAATGTGCTCAATAAACACTGGCAGAGACGCGTCGGTTAGTGGACACTGCAGAGGCCGAGGAGCCATTAAGGACATAATTAAGACGAGCCGGAGAAAAGCAATGAAGCGAAACGCTGTGTGTGTGTGTGTGTGTGTGTGTGTGAGTGTGTAAATAAAAGCCAAATCCAGAACATCAGCATTCACACTTTCATTCAGAGTGCACCAGTCTCCACTCGCCGTAAACAACAACTCATTGTCTCATGATTATTTATTATTTATTATTTTTACGTCTGAACAAACTGTTAGCTCATTATTAGTCATAACAGGAACATTTGTCTCATCTCCTGCCTCCATTAAAATTCCCTCAACAGGTTTGACTGTCGTTACGTTCACATCTTTTGGCTCCGTTGACATTTTTTCACCTTAACAGGAAGTCGACTTCAGAGTAGGTTTGCAGCAAGGCAACCAGTGAGAAATTTAAATTCCCAAAACGTTAGTAAGTATGAAAAACCCTTGACAAACTAGCTTGCATATTAGCTTGCTTGTTGTTAGCTACTGTAGCTGCCAAACTGTATGACGGGCAGCAGGTACAAAGATCCCCGTGTAGCTAATGCTGCCTGGGTGTGTTGCAGCTCGGTACACACTCATGCCTGAGATTTTGTAATTTGCTTACTAGTTTAGGGGCTAACGCTAAAGCTACTTTTGTCCTGCTCTGGTTTACGTCACTGTGCGATAGCTGTTAAGGTGAGTGGAGGACAGGCGCTCCACAGCTACATTATGAAATTGTTGTGTGGATCAACAAATATGGAGTTTGTGGCATCATTCTGTCTTTTCCTCGCTGTGATGTGTGTACAGCTGGTGACAGATCTGGGGCAGTGTTACGGCTGTGTGTGTGTGTGTGTGTGTGTGTGACACAATGGCCCTGCGCCAGCCAAAGACCTGCTGGGGGGATAATTTGCTCGTCAAAGCTTCTGCACAAGTCATTACCACTGATTCAACCTTTGACCTTTACACAGTGGCGCGCCGGAAGCATTGTAGCCAATGACAGCCCTGGATTGCACTTTGGGATGAGAGAGAGGTGTGTGTGTGTGTGTGTGTGTGTGTGTGTGTGTGTGTGTGTGTGTTTGTATTGACGTATGTTTACTTTCCCTCTCACCATTGCTGTATTTCTTTCTTTCTTTTTTTCTTACTCGGTGTCACATTGCTCAAATTAAGGTGCTCAGACTTTGGTGTCGATATTCACACACTCAGAGTCTTATTTTCTCGTTTTGACAGCAGTGTGTAATCCTTCCTCTTCATCACTTTGCTCCTCTGCATCTTCATGAGTTTTGCCGGTTGTCTTTTCTTCCTCTGCTCTTCATCTCTCTCTGTTTGGTCCCTCAGGGCCACCGTTGTTTGGTAAGAGTCTGTCAAAATGTTTCGGTGGTGTTTCATAAGGAAGAACATTAATTTAATTAAAATCAAATTAATTTCTCTGCTCTGATATGAAAAGTTGTTTCTCTGCTCACACTCTCTGCTTTTTTCTTCAGCTCTGACGGCTCACACAGTAGCAACATGCACCATTGACCTCTATGAATCAGTGTGTGTGTGTGTGTGTGTGAGTGAGTGACTGCAGCACACGCCTCACCACTACGCCTCTGTCACACACAGATTGAGCCTGCATGATGGATTACACCATGGATTATGATGGATTATGAGACATGGCATTCGTGAAAACACACACACACACACTTTGGATGTGGCTGCGGCTGCATATCTCTACACACATACTGACACACACTGACCTGTGTACAGAGCATTTCACACAGATCTACGCTTCCCAAAATTCAATTCAAGAAAGCTAATGATTTAATTGTGTTTTTAATTGTTTGTTCTGTTTCTATTTTGGGACAATGAAGGCCTGAACTGAACCGAACTAAAGAGTGTGTCCGTGTGTGTGTGTGTGTGTGTGTGTGTGTGCTGCAGTGTGAGATCAGTGTGTGAGAGATTTTGGTCCCAGGGATGAAAGATTCTTGTTTGTCTTTAATTTTGTCATCGTGCGTTTTTAAAGATTCTGATATCATAGGTTTGTTTTTCTTCGGAGAGCGACTCTAAATGCGTTGCTATGGTAACATTGCGCCACTTCAATCCTCTTCATCTGTCCTCCCGGTCATTTCATTACGGAGAGAAAGAAATCATTCCTGATTAGCCTAATTGGAGTAAAAGAGGTCTGAATGTGTGAGCAGGAAGTGCCTCAGTTTTCAGAGCTGCCGCGTGACAAAACCTAGCTTTATGTACTGACAGAGTGTGTTTATATTTGACCACACACCCGGAGACAAGCTATAGATTTACGATTCTGACATGGCAACGTGCGGAATACTAACACGCTCACGCACACACACATAAACACACTCAGACTCACTTCTTTACCAGATTGAGACGGGATGAGCGCCGAGCTGCACGGCCGTAACCCTGACAGAGTGATTTAAAGTCACATTTACACACACACTCACACACACATACACACATTCCGCTCTCTCTCAGCTCTTATCCTCTTTGCTTCTCCAGATCAAATCAATCTATAGTATGTGTGTGCTGTAAGCCTTTAAAGCCACCTATAGCTCCTCTTGTGTTACCTACGCTTCACTGACTGACACCACTGCTACGCGCATTAATCAAGTGTTTTGAGCGCCAGAGATTGAAGTGGTGTGTGTGTGTGTGTGTGTGTGTGTGTGTGTGTTGTGTTCCTCCCATCTCCCTCTCCTTTCAAGAACACACTTGATAGGTGCTCATGTGATGATAGTAAATGAGTGCAATGGTTGCTGTTTGCATGGGCCATGTAGGTCCTGTGTGTGTGTGTGTGTGTGTGTGTGTGTGTGTGTGTGTGTGTGTGTGTGTGTGTGTGTGTGTGTGTGTGTGTGTGTGTGTGTGTGTGTGTGTGTGTGATCTACTCTCCTTTATTTGGAGAAGGTCTGGTAAAAGATGAGTTGCCAAAATCAACTGTGACAGACTGCAGCAGGATATACAGTTCAAATAAAGAGTCCCTGTAATGTCCTGCCTGTAGAAACCATAAGATGAGTTAGGAGAAGTTACATTTACAGCAGACAGCAGTGACTAATGTAGAGAATAAGGTCAACAGGATAAAGTCGTTACTGTGAAATAGAGAAATGTCAGCAGCTACTGTAAGCGGGGCTGCGCATGATTTGCTCGTCCTGGTACATACACACTTTACTCACACGTGCTTTCTCTCACACACACACACACACAATGGTAGGGTTATAATGCGGTTCCTACCAGCCGTTAATAAGCGCAAGATGGGTGAACGCACTCGGCTCCTGAGAAACTTCACGGTGCAATCACAGAATTTTATTAGAGGAAGGGACAGACGGCGATAGGAAAATGCGCCTGACTACGCAAGAGCACTCTCTCTCTCCCTCTCTCTCTCCTATCATCACTTGTGCAGATGTTATTTTAGTAAATATGTGACATTATTATCATTCAGGACCCTTTGAGTCCAGTCCGGACTCTTGCTGCTTGGTGGTCAGTTTTTGTGGTTGCCAAGGTGACATCACATCTATGCAGTTTCAGTTTCCGTGACTGTTAAACTATCACGGGTTTCACTATTTTTGCTTCCTTTACGAAAAAATGAAAGTAGTAATAGACACAACAGGCTGAGGGAAGCAGCGTTTCCATCATAAGAGAACTGCATATTGGTGGAACTGTGTTTGTGTCCACAGATGGACTTTTCCAGCCTGTCTCCCCCCCTGCTGCTTATGTCCTCCTGTGCCTCAGCTTTCTGGCCAAAATACAAGGTTCAGGACACTTAATGTGACCTTTACTGATGGCAAACATGTGGCTGGCTGCAGGAGCATAGAATAAAGAACTGCACTCCTGTTAAGCTTTTTAATACTCGGCAAACGCTTTGGGCAACATGCCCTTCTTAAGCAATCAAGATAAGAGTTCAAAAAAGCACAGCAGCTGCAAAAGAAAATAAGATAACCTTCCCCTAGTGGCTCCTTTATTGTCAGCATGACGGTTTTTTAATCGCTTAGTCAAGTTTCTATTCCCGAGGCGGAGTGAATGAGAAACAAGTGGAACATGTGAAGTAAAAGAAGGATACAGATGAATGAGAAGGAAGACGGGCAGGGGTGAACAGAAGTGAGTTAGAAGCTCTCAAAGGAAGATAGAGGCCAATGTTGATGTCGAGATTGAGAATGATAATAAAAATAATCGCAGGTAAGATCACATTTTCATCTTAGTGTGTCATTTCCATCATGCAACATTTGGCAAAAACAAGAGTGAGTCAGTGCGGTTGGACGAGTCTCTGGCAGAGCTGCTGTGATGAATCATGAATCAGAAAGCAGCCCCAATTCTCCAGCGTGAAGATGATAGAGCGTGACTAATGGCTGCTGGAGTGATTCAGCTTTTGATTTGGAAAAAGCGCCAAACGCCGAGTTGAGAGACTGAAATTGAAATGAAAGCGGCTTCAAAAGGCACAGCCGTGGCAGAAGACGCTGTGAGACAAAAAGGGAGAGGCAGAGGGACGCTCCTCCTCTCCCATCCTCTCCTCCTCTCCTCCTCTCCTCCTCTCCCCCGCCTCCACCCACCCTCACCCCAAGGACGGTGTTACTCCACTTCCAGCCCTCTATCCAAAGCTAATGCATTTCGCTTAAATATTTCAATATGCTCCTCTTCTGTTCTGTGCGAGTGCCGAGTTCAAATCCTGCCAGCGGTTTGATGTCTGAGAGCACGAGGAACAACCGCCAGAGACCCACATCAAAAAGACGGAGCGATAAGGGCGCCAGCGAGGATGTGGGAGGCTGATACACATCACAGAGACAGGCCTTACCTGCATACATCACTGCATCATGGAAATTGTCTCTCCACGTGTGTGTGTGAGTGTGTGTGTGAGTGTGTGTGTGTGTGCACTTAACATAAAGCAGCATGCCAGCTGATGCAATGTGCAGCAAGCTTTACCGCACCAATTGTCAGATGTGGTTCTGCTCTGTAAGCTCTGGTCTGACAGGCAGTCGGGTAAAGCACGAGCGAACACACACACTCACACACCCGCACGCTTTTATGAAAGACCCCTAAACCTTCACACAACACCTGAGAAATCCACTTCCCACTTCATAAAAGTTTACTTAAGATCTATTTACATGCGTCTGTGTAAAGCGAGCAGCTCCAGTTTTATGGTTTAATCATCTCCACTCTTCCCCCTCCTGGTCTCCTCCTGGTCTCCTCCTGGTTCCTCCTCGCCTCCTCTCTTTCTCCACCTCTGTCTCGCCATCTCCTGTCGTCGCTCCATCGCCTCTGACATTATATTCTGTGACAGCCATCGAACCTGGAGGAAATTAAAAGTCTTTGTGCGATGTTGATCTTCCCCCGCGGACAATTTGAAGACAATAACGTCTGTCATCGCTGTGTGTGACACGTCTGCTTACACACACACACACACACACACACACACACACACCAGAGGAAGAACTGGGAGTTTCACGAGTGCTTGGTTTAACTAGTCGACAAATTGATTGTTCTTTTTAAAACAGTGGCTATTTTGTGTGTGTGTGTGTGTGTGTGTGTGTGTGTGTGTGTGTGTGTGTGTGTAAAAATATATATTCGCTCTTTTACTGATGTAAAACCGACAGATTACGAAATTGACCAGCATACTGAAACACACTGATGTGCTCTTTGTGTGTGTGTGTGTGTGTGTGTTTGTTTTCCAGTTGCCGAACCAGTAACCGGAAAAGCCTCATCCTGACCAGTACGTCCCCCACACTGCCACGGCCGCACTCGCCACTGCCCGGACACATAGGTGAGTACGGAAGGCGTGGAGGTAAAGATGAACCTGAGTGATGTAAACAATCTAAACTAAACAACATGCTCCACTCAGCAGAAAACACTTTGTTGTACATTTTGCCTCACATTTAGTAGATTAGTAAGTTAGCTTAGTTAGTTTATGTATGTAGGTATTTATTTTCATCGTTCTCAGTTGTGTGTATGTTTAGATCGCTTATATGTAAGTAAATATCTGATCTGTGACCTCTGACCTTGGAGGATCTTCATAAACTAAAGATATCCACTTTCCGCCATATTTCCACTCTTTTGAATATTTGGACGTTTGCATTCTTATGCATAAAATAGCAGCAGGGGAGCCGACCTACAATGAGCATACACCTGCACACACACACACACACACACACACACACACATACACAGTTCTTTCATTAGGATGCAAAGAGCTTTCAAAGCCTCTGTTAGCAGTGAAAGATGAAAACAAGCTGTCAAATTATTCTGGACGGCGGCTGCTAGAAATGCAACCTTCCCTTCAGTGAGCGTCTGACGGGCGGGAAACACAGAGCTGACATCCAGAGCAGTTACCTCAACCCCAGTGTTTGCAGTGTGTGGTTGAATGTCGTACACAGTTTCTGCTCTCTTAAGTTTGTTTGTGTGTGTGTGTTTTAATAGGAAGCAGCCCACTGGACAGCCCGCGCAACTTCTCACCTAGCGGACCCGCCCACTTTTCCTTCGCCTCCTCCAGAAGGTTTGGCTCTGCTTTCTTTCTTCACACCTTAACTCACACATCCGGCAACACATGACCAGTGCGGAGGTAGAGGATCCAAAGTATTTTTATGCGACTCTCCGAGGGAAAGCAATAAACACACACACACACGCGCGAACACACACAAAGTGAAAGTTCAGACACAGCAAAGTCATCGGCACGGCGCTGCCACAGAGGAGCCGTGTGACAGCGGGCTGAGATGAATGGATGGTGAGGTGCCAGGATCCTGCCCAAACATGAATCCCTCATCAGTCACTCAGAGCCAAATGTCAGACGCAGTGGAGGCTGGAGGAGGCCCGAGGGAAGGAGGCAAGGATGAAAGTGTAATGGGATAGATTGAATAGAAATATAGGTGCTGGAATTGCTTGAGTGCGGCCGCGCTGTTGTCTGTTGTCTGCAGAGACTGAAATAGAGAAATTGGAGTCCGGGGCTGCTGAAAGTGATGAAGAGATGCAGCGGTTATCCTATTTCCTTCTAACATTTGTTCTCCTCCTCTCCCCGATTTCTTTCTCATGTCTCTCCCAGGGCTGACGGTCGGCGATGGTCCTTGGCCTCTCTGCCCTCCTCAGGATATGGCACCAACACGCCCAGTTCAACAGTAAGGATTACTTACAACATGGCGGCACAAACATGACAGTGATCGCATCCCCCCTCCCCCTCCCCAGCCCGTCCATTCTGCGGCGTAAGATAAGCTGAGCAGATGCGCCCTCGTAACACAAATCTTGTGCCTTTCAAACTCCGAAGCCGCAGCGTCGCAGCATTGTGCCGAACAGAGAATTGAAACGCAGCGGCGGTGAATGGAGCCAGGAACGATGTCAACAATGAAACGCTGATATAGAGAAATAGAGGGACGGGATAAAAATAATGATTGATGCCAGAACTAACGGACAGACACAGAAGTCTATTTAAGATTTTCATGGCTGAGTAGATTTGTTTATTATCCTGCACAAAAGATATCTTGCTGAAATGATTTGCATATATTATCATGCATAACATCATCATGGCTGCGCTCGTGCTCGCTCCTTCCCTCGCTCCCGTGTTCTACTTTTGTTTTGTTCTGCTTTGAAACGATTACACGCCGTCCTAGCAGCTAAACGCCGCGCAAACACACACACACACACACACAACTTTCCATAGTTTGACTCTTTCCTTGACTTTCCCCTTGCTACTGTAACTCTGAGCGTGTTATTCTAAAGTATTTTAGCACCGGGGGAACATCCATCACGCTTTGAGAGTGGAGAAAATGATGATTTAGCTTTTTTTCTGTAAAGAAATGGAAGAATAATGGAACAGAGATGCAACTAGTCTCTTCTTCTGCGGTGTCTGTGTCTCTATCAGTCATCTCCTCCTCCCCAGAGAGGCAGAGAGAGAGAGAGGAGATAAAAAGAGGAAAACATACATGCAAAGAGTGTGTGTGTGTGTAGGAGGTGAAGCAGAGTGAGAAAGATAGCAACAGTATTATCTTGAGTGTGTATAGATGCTTTAAACGCGGGCGGCGCCACGGTCTGTCCGAGAGATGGAAACGTCTCGTCCCTTCGCCTGCAGGCCGTCGCTCCTCACACTTACCCGTCTTCATTCCTCGACGCCGTCTCGACTTCGACACTCCTGCCGCTTCTTTCACGGTCATTACCCGCTCCATCAGTCCCACCTGGACCCTTTGCATACCGAACAGGACACAGGAAAAGGCCTGAGGAGGCGGGATAGTGGGGATAGTAGGTAGATAATTGGGAAAATGTAGAGTTGAGGATAAGAAAAGTTGCAGGTGAAGAATTTAAAAGGAAACACAGACACACACACACAAACACACACACACACACAGTATGTATGGAATGGAATGGAATGTTTTCCCCATCGTCTCCTGGGGAAAGCTTTCCATCGATTCCCCCCGTGGTCGGCCGGACTCTGCAGCCTGTCCTCGTCCTGCCTGGAGCGTCTAATGGATTTTTATGGCGGGAGTCGTTTGTGTGGCCGGAGCCGAACCGTGTTTCCCCATTGGGAGCGGCGTTCATTAAGCCGCTCATTGATCCGGCCTGCTTTATTCTCTGCGACGCATCAGGCGGGGGGGGGGGGGTCTTTTGTTTATGACCAGCGCCGTTAAAGCTGCACCCAAACTCCTGCTCTCTGTTCCTCCGGAGGGATTTTCATCCGCTGACTGTTTTCTTGCTGCTCTTTCCTCCCACACTCGCTCCCTCTGGGCCGCTCCATCGTCTCTCCTCCTCTCTCTTCTGTGCTTTTCAATCCTTTAAATTTAAATGTCTGTTTGTTTCACTTTGTTACAGAACAGCCGCTCTCTCTCCTCTCCTCTCCTCTTCTTCCTCTCATCTCACCTCACCTCTTTCGCCGCCACTCGTTCCTTTCTCGCCTCTTTGCCACGGAAGCGGATTGAACACGAGCGATGTCGACGTTTTTGTTTTGACTGTTTTCCAGATGACAACAAAATCAATTGTTGAAGTTGTTTTGAAAAAGGCTTTTTCTCCAGACAAATCTGATTCCTGATTCCTTCTCTTCTGCCGTTGATAAAGGAAGAGGAATCCAGCTATGATGAGGCTGCAACAGCTGCTTATCTTTGGGAAACATGTTGTTATCTCAAGAAAGAGATTGGTTTTCTGCAGATAATGACAAAGTTCTGATTACAGGATTATTATTTATTCTCGTTTTCTCGATGGAGATATTTTACATCAGTAATGACAGCCTCTCTCTCTCTCTCTCTCTCTCTCTCTCTCTCTCTCTCCCTCCCTCCTCCCTGCCCCCCACACACACATCTTTCTGTCTTGTGGTCTCTCCCTCTCTCCCCCCCCTCTCTCTCCCTCTCTCTCCCCCCTCCTCACCAGTCGTCCAGCTCATCACAGGAGCGTCTCCACCAGCTGCCCTTCCAGCCGACCATGGACGAGTTACACTTCCTCTCCAAGCACTTTGGCAGCACGGAGAGCATCACCGATGACGACGGGGGCCGCCGCTCGCCGCACGTCCGGCCTCGCTCTCGGAGCCTCAGGTGAGGCGGTGGTCCATGCTAACTGCAGACGCTCCCCCACCCGGTGCTTAGCCCACTTTGTGCTGCACTGTCTTTCTCTCTTTCAACAAAAGGAAGTGGAAGTCTCTCACCTTGCAAATGTTCTTATTATGTTCTTATTTGAATACTTATATCATATAATTATTAATAATAAGAAATGATGACGAATACATTTGTACAAAATAATTTTCAACAAGAGACGCAAAAATAATCAAGAGCGGGACCTTAATCAGCGACTAAGAGCTCTTAATGGCTCATTTCAGACAAAAGCCTTTTGTTGCTTTTTCTCAGCAAGAAGATAGATTTGTCTTTTATTCCGATTTAATGGAATTTCTATGTTTTTCTCTTGGATTTTTAAACATACAGGGTTTGTTTGAAGTTTTTGCAGCCATTAGGATTTAAATCCTCCTGTGTCTCTCATGTGTGTTGCCTGTTGCCTCTGGTTGGAGGTTTTACCTTCTATATTATCTCCACCCTCCAGCGGGCTCAGGCTCTCCAGAGTGAAACTGTTTCTCCATTAGCCAGGGTGTCTGGGGTATCCTCAACCCCACACACACACACACACACCTATTACAGTTTCTCCTTCAGGCTGAAACAGACCTAACTCCATACGGCCCGTCACTGCTTATCAGTATTCAGGTTTGGTGTTGAAAAAGCTCCTCAGCGTTTTCTGGCCTAGATAACATCTTCGTGTGGTTCCTCAGTCAGAGTGTGTGTGTGTGTGTGTGTGTGTGTGTGTGTGTGTGTGTGTGTGTGTGTGTGTGTGTGTGTGTGTGTGTGTGTGTGTGTGTGTGTGTGTGTGTGTGTCTGTGTGTGTGTGTGTGCGTGCGCGCGCCCCTTGTCACGCCTCATCACTATTCACGCCGCGTCGTTCTGTGAAGCTAAACTGTCATGGCCAGAAAACAGATTTTAATGGTCTCCTTTCCATTTTTGAATGTCAAACAAACCCCGCGTCATGTGGCTCGTCTCCACTCTGATGTACACAGCGGGGGCTTGTCTTTTGCTTCTCTCGTCTTTGCAACTCTTCATACACCCCCCCCCCCCCCCCTCCCCCCCTTGTGTCTTCTGAATCCACACGTATGATGGGAGGATGGTGGCTGGAGGTGTGGAGGCGCCTCTGGATCCATTAGAGATGCCAAGCGCGGCGAATTCCAGATTGGTTGATTACCATAATACACCGATGGAGGAAAGCACTGAATTATTCCATCGTTGAAGTTGGAAAATACAGACTTGCACGTCTGGTTTTGTCTGCCTCTGCCTCCCCTCACTTTCTTGCCGTCTTTTTTTTTTTTGCCTGCTCTCATTTTCTCACTCAATCCTGTATATTACATTCCTGCTCGGTGTGTGTGTTTGTGTCTCTGCAGCCCCGGGCGCTCTCCATCCTGCTATGACAATGAAATAGTGATGATGAACCATGTCTACAAGGAGCGCTTTCCCAAGGTCAGCCTCACACACACAAATGTGCAGGTGGAAAATGTGCATCCACACACACACACACACACACACACATACACACACATACATCCAAACACATGTAATATTCATACGCTGCATTTCTCTCTGGTGTCGTACATTACCACTCATTTTTCATAAAGGAGAGAACGCCATTACTTCAGGAAAAGCACTTGACAGCAATTATATCTCAGTAATTATCCGACAATAAGGGCAAGAGCCCATGCAGGGAGTGAGCACCTCGTATAGCTTGTACTCAATTCCTTGCATTTATTTTAGGAAAATCAAGGATAAAGCCATGAGGTGTTGGTAGATAAGTGCTACTAGCCTCAGTAAAACAAAACTCTTGAGTGGTAAACGCTAAAGCGACGTGATCAATCCGGAAAAAGGTCAGAGATCAGGCAGGTAGTCCACGCTTGTCCTCGTAGGCCGACATCAGGAGCCTGAACCTGATGTACCACAACCTGGCACACGTGCTGCTACATCTGGGATTTATGAGGTAAATGTAATGGACTGCCCCGGGAATCCAGCCGTCTAATCTGAGAATGAATAGCAGCTTGGAGCAGATGGTCGCAAACAAGCACTACATGATCTGTGTATGACGGGTGATTGTTTACACCAAGGTTACTCACAGCGCTGGAGGAAGTGATGTTGACGTCGGGGAAGAAAGATTTCTAAAGCGCGAGGAAAAGAAAAGCTGTGAAAATGACTTACATCTCTCAGTGGGTTTACTGCACACACGGCGTGCGGAGGCTTTATGAAGGACACGGCTCCACCACAACGCGCCACACATCAAGACTTTGTTTTTAAATAAAGTGATTAATCAACTGTCGCAGATGTCATTTTGATTGATCACCAACAACACAACAAACATCGCCCAGGTTTCACAGAGTAGAAACTCACCATCAGAGTGAGACGGGGGTTCATTTATGTGTGACGCTGCGTTTTTTGAATCACCTCCTCGACATAAAGTATATATGAGTAAATACCATAGCAACGCAGCACTCAGGGCAAAAGCTAAAGGCTACTAACAGCCAAAACAGTTTTCACATAAATAACAACACGATGAGCTGAGGATCACGGTTGTTCTGATCTGATCTGTGTTATCTGAATCAGGGCTCAGCATTGCTGCGTCCTCGCCGTCGTCATTTTAAAGAGAATCATTTGCGGAAGCGTACCAAAAAAAAGGCTTAGTCGGCAGAGCCACCTAAAGCTCAGGGCTCTCCCGTTGTGGAGGCGGTGTAAACA
This sequence comes from Genypterus blacodes, assembly GCF_046128005.1. Classification (NCBI taxonomy): domain Eukaryota; kingdom Metazoa; phylum Chordata; class Actinopteri; order Ophidiiformes; family Ophidiidae; genus Genypterus; species Genypterus blacodes. The sequence goes on along the minus strand of NW_027467015.1, from coordinate 917,881 downwards.
TGATTACAGTGATTAAGGCAGAGAGCAGTGACCGCACACGCTGGTGCTCAACCTGGACTACATCTCGTCTCTATTGTTTGTTTTGTTTCATGCTCCTGCCTGTAGACTGAGACCGACTGCTGCTTGTCTTCACATTCTGCTAAATGACCTCTGAGGTTCTGTCCTCTCCAAAGGCATCGCATGTACAAATGTTGAATATTGGTTTGCTGGCGGGAAGCAAGCGACCTAAAGGTTCTTACCTCTGCTCCCGTCACATACACTGGTTGTGTGTTTGAAAGGGTCACCACCAAAGTTTGAATATGTTGTATTATAAAGCTAAACTGTAGCTGAATCCGGTGGTGCCTGTCACTCAAGGCGGCGTGACACAAGGTTGGGAGCCACCGCTCAGCTCGGTGCAACGCTCACCGCTTATCACGTCAATGCAGGGACTCCTACTTGTCAGTCAGGGCGCCTAATGATAGTGAGCCTGTCTCCAACTATTCCAGGAAGACAGTGAGGAGCAGAAATCAACAGTGTGACGTGTTTAGCCCCGCTAACGATCACTGTCTCATCCTCACTCAGGCCACAGCTCAGATGGAGGAGCGGCTGTCAGAGTTCATCCAGAGCTACTCCCCTGAGAGCGTGCTGCCGCTGGCCGATGGGGTCCTCAGCTTCATCCACCATCAGATAGCAGAGCTGTCCAGGGACTGCCTGACCAAATCACGTGAGGGCCTCATCACCACTGTCTACTTCTGTGAGCTGCAGGAGAACCTGGAGAAGATGCTGCATGACGTGAGTTTGTAACTACTTGTGTGGTTCGAGGTTGAAAGCAAAGGCAAAAGTTCCAGTTCCGTCTCCAATGTGTCTCTGTAACCTTCTGCCCCTCAGGCCCACGAGCGCTCGGAGAGTTCAGAGCTCACCTTCGTCATCGAGCTGGTCAAAAAGCTTTTCATCATCATATCTCGTCCAGCCCGGCTCCTGGAGTGTCTGGTGAGTTTCATCCTGCCGTCGTCTAATGGTGGAGCCCAGAGTTTATGTGAATCTGCCTAAGATATCAGGTTTCCAGAGTGGTTGAGTCGTCCTCATCACACACTGATCATGACACAACAAAGCAGCGTTCATTGAATAAAGTGACAGGGCTGTGTGGGGGCCTTTTTCAATTCTGGCTGAGTGTTGTTTGTGCCTGCTGGGAGGGACTCCTGTCCTCCCATACGGTGATGAAGGGTCCTTCACTCTGAAACGACATCAAAGAATTAGCAGAAGCCGGCAGTTCAGTTTGCAGCGATGAAACACAGAGAGGAGCTGTGCTGCCATTCCTAAAGAGAGTGGCTTTGGCTTTGTTGGAAGGATGGATGGGGATGAGGAGTGTTGTGTGAGAGAGACGTACAGCCTGCACACAGGGCAGATTGGGCTGCTTCACATAAATCTGACAAGAAATGACAGAGACTCATCCTTAACTGAAGTCTTCATGGTCTTTCCCAGCTGTGCACACCTATAGAAACGGTCGGCCCTGAGAGCTCCACTCTCCTCCCTCACTGCACCACTCACTCATGTAAATGCCTGCTAATGCACAGTCAGGAGTCAGGATTCTTGATGTTTGCCATGTTATATGGAAATGGTAATGTGCTCACACACACACGCACACACACACTTAACTCTCTGCTGGAGCAAACACACTCTGTGCTCATCGCCCTGGGATGTTTTTCCAACTAAACCTGAACCTGTTAAATATTCTCCCGTCCACTCCTTTGTTCCTCACAGCAGCACAGCCAATCAGCATGGAGAGTCGTGTCCTTGCCAGGCTGATACACACATAACTCAACCCAACTTAGCAATAACAAGCCACTTTGGATACGCAGGAGGCTCGGCCCCTGATTTCAGCTCACTGATTGATGGTCCATCGTGTACATAGTAGGTAGGCACCGCCCCCCCCCGCCACACCCCCCAAACTCCCTTGGCCGTTGCCAAGGCAACCGTCAGAGGAGGTCGATAGGGTCAGTCAGGATGTGGAGGGCGACTCAAGATCCTCCTGGCCCTTAGGTTAGAGGAGAGGACACACACACACACACACACACACACAGACACAATGTTGTTCTTGACTGCTCAGGTCATTTTGCATTCAAGTCTGCAACTGATTTGGTGAAAGTGTCACACAGTCAGTCGGCCATTAGCTGCTGGAATATTATCCTCCAGCAGAGCAAGCTATCAGTTAAGCAGGTTAATTCCCTGTCTCTCTCTCTCGCTCTCTCCCTCTCTCCTCGCTGGTTGAGGGGAGCTGATATGAGAGAACAGTGAGGGAGGAAATGATCCCGGCCGCCTCAGGCTTTGCTTTCTAATCAAAACATTATTCCTCCAACAGGAATGAAACGGAATCCTGCCGCACACCAACAAAGAGCTGTTTTGTTGGATAAAGGATGTTTTTAGGAGAGCAATTTAAAGTTGCCTGACCTGACGTTGGCCCGTGCCCAAATTCTGAACTCTGACTCACTCAATTATGCTCCTGGAGGTAAAAGAATATATGGTTGAACATTTCCTTTGTAATCTCACTCATCCAGCGTTTGGATACCAGCAACAATTGATTTCATAGAAACGATGATTTGGTGCTGAATGTGTGAAATCTATTCATTCCTAAAGGTGACACGGCAGCTATTCACACCTATCCAGAGGTGTGATGATGGCGTGGACTCTTAAGCTGTGAAGCACAATCGGTTTAGCTGCAGCACATGTGTCGCAATCATTTTCATCCCATCCTGTTAGTTTGTATTGTACTGTGAGTGTTTGTCTCGGCTGGATGGAACGCTTATGTTGTCCGCCCCGATTCTTTCCTCCCCGTTACAGGAGTTCAACCCAGAAGAGTTTTACCATCTGCTGGAGGCGGCGGAGGACCACGCCAAGGAGGGACAGCTGATGAAGGCCGACATCCCCCGATACATCATCAGCCAGTTGGGCCTGACCAGGGACCCGCTGGAGGGTGAGAGAGAGGAGAAGGAACCTGCTTAGAGAGAGAGAGAGAGAATTTAAATATTAATAACATTTTAACAGCATTCCTTAGATTCCACATGTTTCCATTCTCTGTACAAACGTCTGTAATCATCTGGTGTACCTTCAAACGGTCCTTTCAGTACCACCCATGTAACGCATACAGTTACATGCAGTTTGAGAACCACTCCTGTAAGAAAATCATTAATATTACTATATTTAATCTAAGCAACAGCAGCAGCACCGTCCTGATTTTACCCTGGTTTTTACACTTACAGTGTCATGTGCAGACACACGCACACACACACACACACGCACACACGTACGCTGATGCAAAATCTGCACGCTGACACCCACGCACATTCATGGCTGCTTTCACACTCATTCCTGCTCTCGAGTCCCTGCAGAGGATGGCGACAAGATGAGTTTTTCCAGCGAGGAACATTAACGCCGCACTCCTCGCCGCAGCCATTGTTGTTTTACATGAGGTTGATGCTGGCAAAGTGGCTTTATACCCCTCTCCAGAGTTAATTAATGGTAAATTATGTCACCGCCTCAACGACGCAGCAGTATAATCAGTGCATTCTAGCAGCTGTCACATACCACAGTCCAAGATCAGTGAAAATGGGCTGCCAAGGCTGCTCAGGGAGGGAGGAAGTAGAAAGAGCAGAGAGGCTGGAAGAGACAAGGAAAATAATAGGGGGGAGCTATTTTAACTCTCGTGTTTCTCCATCTGTGATGCGTCTCTTTTGGCCCTCCGGCTGTTTTGTTAAAGATGTTTCAGAAGCTGCATTTCTTTATCGGCCCGGAACAGTTTGGCTGTCGCGTCTTAGCATAGGAATGACTTCTTTACTCTGTATCTCGTTAACTCTCTCGTATGTTTCCCCCTCCCTCCCCCCCTGACAGACATCGTGAGTCTGGACAGCTATGACAGCGAGGGTCCACACACCCCAGAGACGGACGACTCGGCAGAGGTGAAGAACACACAAACACACACACACACACACACACACACCGGCAGGCAGATTTACTGGGGTTTACATGCGTTTGTTTTCACACTGTTTGTCTACATGGGTTCACCAGCACAGACAGACACACACACACACATTCACACACTCAGCCAGCTGAATCAACAAAATAAACCATGACATTTGAGAACAGCACTTCATTTAAAGCCGTTTACGTGTGTTTATTTCAATGATGGTGTTAATGTGTGGGGCGTTTCTCCAGGGAAGAGGCAGAGCCATCAAACCGCCCAGCGAGGGAGACTTCCAGAGCATCAAGCTGATCAGCAACGGGGCCTACGGGTAAGCAGCCCACGGCAACCTGAGCGCCACAAGTCAACACGTCAAATCAAATCAAATCAAGATCAAGAGCAATATGATAAGAAACATAATAAGCAGTGATGCCAGATCATTAAAAAGATAAAACACAAAATGAAAACGGGGACAAAACAACAAATCTCCTCCTCCTCCTCCTCTTCCTCCTCCTCCTCCTCTTCTTCCTTAGAGCTGTAAGCAGACAGACACCCTGGAAGAGAGATAATGTGAATTTAATCGTTTCTCGTGTTAGAAATGTTGTTCGGCAGCTGAATTTCTAATCTTAGATATCTGTGTGACCTTAATAACGGCGATGGGGCAGATTCACATGAAGATAACAACAACAACGGGCAACAAACGTTTATTCAGCTCATTTTCCAAGTAGATTCTCATGGCTTGGCGTCCGCCTGGTGAGCTACGGCAAACTGGTGGAACGTTGTCAGCGCTAATGTGAATTCTGAACCGTTTGTAATTAAAAACCAACAACACGATCTCTCAACTGTGTGCACCGAGCTGAAGGAAATGCTTATTATTATATTTTGCTATTTAGTCGGCCAATTCTGATGAGTCACTGGATGCTGCTTTGCATCCTCCTGGTCTGAGAAAGAACGAGTAAATCAGAAGGCTCTGTAAGGAACACGATTTTAAAAAGGCCGTATTTGACAAGATTTCAGACATTATTAGGGACTTTGACGGGCAGATACGCTGACGGGAAACTGGATCTACGTGAGACCTCTTTTTCCTCCATAATAGATGTAAAGGCTGTACGGCCCTGTGTTACAGGCAGCGTAGCCGCGGCCGTCGACTCCTTTGTACTGAGGCGATGTCTAATCTGCTGTAGATGTAGAACGTTTTTTTTCGCGCCCCTGAAAATGAGCAATACAGTCGACAACCTGCTTCATATCATTTATTCCCTCTGTACCTCCCGTGAGAAACATGGACACACACTTGCAGTATTTTCTGAGATCATTACAGGCAATGTTGGTGATGTTGTTATGCTGATGGCTCCGTGATTCAGATCGGGATGAAACACACGCCGACATTATAAGCTCGGAGCCCAAGAATGAAACTCTTCAGCAAAGCTTTTTCCTTTCACACTCACATCTAGCCTTGAGCCCTCCTGTCTCACCCTCCTGTCTCTCCCTCTGTCCAGTGCCGTCTACCTGGTGCGCCACAGGGAGACGCGACAACGCTTTGCCATGAAGAAAATCAACAAGCAGAACCTGATCCTGAGGAACCAGATCCAGCAGGCCTTCGTGGAGAGGGACATCCTCACGTTCGCAGAGAACCCCTTTGTCGTCTCCATGTTCTGCTCCTTTGAAACGCGGCGCCACCTGTGTATGGTCATGGAATATGTGGAGGGTAAGGGAGTCGGGTTCGACCACGAATCAGAGGATGTTTGATGATTAATGAGGCGTCTTTGAATGCATTTGTGGTAACTTGGTCTTTTCCTGTTCCGTTTGCCCTTCCTCTCCCTGTGTGTCAAACGCTAGATCAGATTTCTGTCTGCTTTGTAGAATAACAACTTTCCCCCAGGCTCCTGTTTCCTGACCTAGACCTTCTCTAGCATTCATGATCGTTCTTAGGATCTTTAGTCTGGACGCTGTGGCCCTGAACCTTCCACTCTTTACTACTGGTTGCTGACAATGGTCACACAGGAGTCATAAAGAGGTTTATTGCCTTTTTGCATTCAATTCTGTCCTTGTTCCATCCTACATAACAGGTGACTGCAGACAAACAAAAGTAATATGGTTGAATGCAGAAAGTGATCTGGATCTTTAGAAGGACAGATGCAATTGATCTAACACTTATCTCGCTATCGCAGTGACGCTCCGCCGCAAAAGTCAAACGATTCGCTGCCAAGTGCCTCTTGTGGCAGCAGTAGATGTTGAAACAAGGTCAGTCGTCTCACACTGCTGCGCCGCCGTTATTCATCTTCCTCTGCAGCTGAATTCCCTGCGGGGCAGTTCAGGACAGAGTCACGGCCTTGGAAGTTGGAACAGTTCTTGTGTTTGGTCTTGGAGCTGAGACGCGATCGTGCGTGAAGGGTAGTTGTGAGACAGTGACTCTTCTGTGATGGCACTGGGTTCATGCGGCCAAGGTGGATTACGAGATCAAACTGACAAACATTAAGATTCTGTCCTGTCTCATCCAGACCACATGAACAGCTAAGTCCTCTGGTGCTTCAGCGGTAACCGGTTGATGTCTTCGTGTTGATAGGTGGTGACTGCGCCACCCTGCTGAAGAACATCGGCGCCCTGCCCGTGGAGTTGGCCAGGATGTACTTTGCTGAGACTGTCCTCGCCCTGGAGTACCTGCACAACTACGGCATCGTCCACAGAGACCTCAAACCGGACAAGTGAGTGTTTTCCTGTCCCTCTGTGCTGTCCAGGAGGAAATATAAACTACTACTACGAGTTAAAATAGTCATTTGGTTAATACAACCTTTAAAATAAAGGGATTTCACTCCCAGTATATCAGGCTGTTAAGCACAGTGACATAAATGGAACACTTACAGTAATGTGAAGCCTTGCATCTGTTTGATGTCCACTGACTTTCAAGTGTCAAACGACGGAACGCACGTTGTCTCTCCACAGTCTGCTGATCACGTCCATGGGCCACATCAAGCTGACAGACTTTGGCTTGTCTAAGATGGGCCTAATGAGCCTCACCACCAATCTGTATGAGGGACACATAGAGAAAGATGCCAGGGAGTTTCTGGACAAACAGGTACAACAACCCCGAAACACAACACAGCACTGAGATTCATCCGTCCTTTTATTATGCTGATGATGCTCTGATGATTGTGCAAGATTTTATAATTTATAGGGGAAGTTTGGCCTTTCACTTGACCCCTTATACTTTGTTCTATTTCTTTAGTTAGATAGAGGTTATGGATTCACAAATAGAAGTGTGTTGTGCTAAAACGAGGGCAGTGCCATGGAAAATCAATTTTTTCCTTTCTTTCTTCACACTGTTTCCTGTGTGTATGTAGAGCATCTCTGCCACGTTCTCTGCTACTTCACGTTTCAGGGGCAAAGTTTCTCAAGCAGTGAACTGATGAGAGAAGGCAACTGGAAGCTTCCGCAGAACGACAATCCATGAATTACACAAGTAGATGTTTAAGGTTAAAATGTCATAGGAAAACACGTTCTGTGTATAAAGCTCCTTTCTACAGGTTACAGATTGCCGTGCTACAGACCTGCTAACTCCAATAACAACACGAGTGAACTTGTTTGGATGTAATTGTGTAAATGTTATTGATGTAGCTGTAGTGTGTGTCGCCGCCTACTCTATTGCTTCATTGACAGCCGGACAAATGAGACAAATGAGCGATAGCTGAAGATGCCACGTGTGGTGGTTGAGCCAGGCGAGCGGCGCTGATGGCATCTGTCGGCCGTGCTTCAGTCAATGCGTGTCAATCAGCCAAGTCATCGCGCCAAAAGCCAATAATCAGCAAATGAAGGCGTTGCATCACAAAGCTTCCTGTGCCGTCTGAATTAATGAATCATTAATTCTCTCAGGCCACTTTGTAATTATAGTTATTGTTTATGCTCTGAATTGAACCAGTCATAATCAGTCGGATTGGCCCGCTCGTCCTCCAGTCGTTCTCCGCTGACACATCTGTTTGGCTTCAGTAATCAGCTCACATCTGCAGATCAACCAGTGCCGGGCTTTCATCATGGAGTGGAGACTCTGATTAGAGGAATATTCCACATTCACTCAGTAATGATGTCGGCCCAAGAGATGCTATGCAAATGTACAACCTCCCCCAACACACACACACACACACACACACACACACTCACACACCCACTCACACACATTTTACATTCTAATTTAGATAATTGCTGAATAGAATTCCACAGCGATATTTTTGATTATCATAATAAAGCTGCAAATGTGTGTGTGAGTGTGTGTGTGAGTGTGTGAGTGTGTGTGAGTGTGTTCAGCTGCTCGTTATTTTTCAAAGAAAATCTAGAATGGCAGATCAGATTTTTTACTTACTCTGACTTTTTATTCCCAGAAGCTTTTGATAGTTTTCCTCACTATTTGACAGGAAATCTGGGCAAAAAACATCTCCTTCCATGGAAATCACTGACAAGGCAAAAATGAAGAAATAAGCCTTAAATAAGCAAAAGTCAGAGCAGATACAGAGATGTAGTGCAGACACGCCTCTGGTGTTCAACAAACACGCATGTTTCCTCGTTTGTCTTGGTTGGTTTGTCTTTAGTAGATGCTAGTACCTTTTCATGAAGTCTCTCCTTCTTTGGCCTTCCTCCTCTCTCTCTCTCCTCTCCATCGCTCAGGTTTGCGGCACTCCAGAGTACATCGCCCCCGAGGTGATCCTCCGTCAGGGCTACGGGAAGCCGGTGGACTGGTGGGCCATGGGCATCATCCTCTATGAGTTCCTGGTGGGCTGTGTGCCGTTCTTTGGAGACACGCCTGAGGAGCTGTTTGGACAGGTCATCACAGGTGAGGACGGACGGCAGACGCTCCAGACCGGGTTTACTCACCAGGAGTACTGAGATGTCATTTCCTTTCTGGTGAACCTTTTGGACTTTCAGGGTAACAGTTTATTGAGGTCAAAGCATCCTGCTGAGGTTTCACAATAAAAGCCCTGTCAGCTTCCAGACTGATTTCCTTCTCTTAGGGGATTTTATTGTGATAGATGGAAGAATCCCAGTTTCTAATAATAAACATGTTTCCTTCCTTGACACCTCTGCATTGCCTCTTCTAGATGACATAGTTTGGCCGGAGGGTGATGAAGCCTTGCCCGCGGACTCCCAGGCCCTCATCTCTGCCCTGCTGCAGACCAACCCCCTCCTGAGGCTCGGCACAGGTACTGACCTTCGCCCTCGCTTCCCTATCACACTGGAAGCTGCCGCCTGCCGCCATTTTGTGTCAGGATTATCGACGCAATGCGGCTTTAACAGGACCACCATCCACTTGATTTGAGTTCGATGAATTAGACCAGAAGTTTATTTATCTTTACTATGGAGCGCGTTCTGCAGAATGGATGATGGAACTTTGATGGAGCTTTGAGATATGAAAATCCAGGAGTTGAACCAAATTTGAAGCTCTGCACATTTTCAGAGACAGCCATCAGTGTGTTCCATAGGTTGTTGTACCTTGTGCCCCTTCCACCAGGTGGAGCCTTTGAGGTGAAGCAGCACTCGTTCTTCACTGAGCTGGACTGGAACAGCCTGCTGAGACAGAAAGCAGAGTTCATCCCACACCTGGAGTCAGAGGAAGACACCAGCTACTTTGACAGTACGCAGGCGTGTGTGTGTGTGTGTGTGTGTGTGAGTGGTTTGCATGCTATAGAAAACAATATGGCAGCATTTCACTCAAAAATACTCTCCATCTCTCTCTCTCTCTCTCTCTCTCTCTCTCTCTCTCTCTCTCTCTCTCTCTCTCTCTCTCTCTCTCTCTCTCTCACACACAGCCCGATCTGATCGTTATCACCACATCAATGCCTACGATGAGGATGACACTAATGACGACGAGCCGGTGGAGATAAGACAGTTCTCCTCCTGCTCTCCTCGCTTCAGCAAGGTTGGACTTTGTCTCAATACCACTTCTCTCCTCTCTCATCTCTCTCTCTCTCTCCCTCTCTAACTTTGTCAACCTGTTATTTCTATCACTCCCCCCTCCCATGCTGACTGCTGACTCGCTCCCCCCTCCCCCTCCCCTCCCCTCCCCCTTTGCAAGAGGAGGGGAGAGAGCGACACCTCAGATTCCTGGGCAGATTTTCAGACGAGGGAGTGGGTAAGAGTCTGAGGCAGAAGCAGTGAGGTCATACTTGATGAAGAGCAGCGTCAGGAAGCTTCAGAAAGTAAACAGCCCCCCCCCCCCTTCTTTCTTTATAGCTGTACATCTCTGCAGGTGGTGTGTTGAATGACCCTGGTAATCTTTCCTTTCATCTTTCCTTGAGTCTGTTCCTCACTGTGTCTACCTGACATACTTTTCCTCTTCGGTGGGATTTTTTTCACATTACCCATCTTCCTTCCTCTCTCTCTGTCCCTCTCTCTGTCTCTCTCTCTGTCCCTCTCTCTGTCCCTCTCTCTTTGACGTGCTGTCCCCTGTCTCCTGTGGACAAGTGCAGAAGCTCTCTGCTAAATCAAAATGCATTACTGCAGGACCGGTTTCAATTATATGTGAGGGTCGGGGGAGAAGCAGGAGAACAAAGAACCCTAACCCTAATGTACACGTGTTACATTAAACACGCTTTAATCCACCCAGACAATTGTCTAGGCACACAGACGTGACACACACATTATCCCTTTACATTTCACTTATTACAGAAGGGGCTTTCATGTTTTGAAATATGATGTATTTAGTTGTCATTTCTTTTCAGGGGTAGAATAGACATGAACAACCTTTAGAATAGAGAAAGATATACATTAAAATATGTTAAAAATCCAACAAATGTCTTCATATATTCATGAAAATTAGATAAAGACATTGTTAAATTATATAAATATAAAAACTAGTCTCTTTTGTTAACATCTCGCTGCATCCAAGAGGAAAGCTGGTACTGGTTACCATGGTACTGAATATTCTTTATTCTTCCAATAACAGTGCTCTTCTTCTGCTGTCCTCCCCCATGCGGCTTAGTTTCCCTCTTCCTCTGCACATAATGAGAGCTTTGCAGCATGTGTGCACGTCTTTGTGTGGCGCTCACGTGCAGCTACGTGTCGAAACACACAAGCTGTTGTGTCCCTCTGTATGTTTTTGCAGGCGTAACAATCGCATCACGACGGCAGTCTGTTATCCTTTGGATGCACACAACAGGCATTAGGAGGATGTTCATGACATTAGGATTCATGTGTAAGATTAGAAATGTTGTTTATCACAGTGAGAACAACAGATTCACTATTTTTGGAGTTTTTTTTCAAATGCATATTCAGTACAAGATGCATTCAAAAGCATTTGGTCCAAAGATGAAGAAGTTACACCCTGCCAGTCGACATTTTTTGACCAGGAAGGAAGCAAGAAGTTGTTTTCTAAGACATATACATGTTCTCATACTCAGAGGTTGAAGCCCAGTGTGTAACGTCTCACAGTTGTGCTTCATTTCTGCCGCAGGAGCCTCCTCTCTGGTTTGGCATTAGCATGAACGTAAACCCTGCCTCCTCTGGGCCTTTGTACGTTTTTATTTAAGGAACGCGTCTGTCCTCCTCGTGTATATGTGCAAGATTATGTTTTTTGCTGTAACTGCACTTCTGTACAATCTGCAATCAACAGCAATATTTCCTCGGTGCTGTTAGTCACTGGCTGGACTCGTCTGCCCCCGCAGGTGTACAGCAGCATGGAGCATCTGTCTCAGCTGGAGCAGAAAGCCACGACCTCCGTGTCCCGGCGGGAGCACAAGGGCCCACGGGAGGACAAGGTGACCAAGAGGGAGAGCCTGGGCAGCCTCAGCATGAGGGACAAGAGCTGGAGGACGGGATCCCCGGAAATGTGAGTTGGATGCGTGGAACAAGAGTGTGTTTATGCACACGTGGGCTGTAGGGATACGATTTAAACTGGAACTGAATCTCTTTAACGAGGCTTTAACCATGAATCATTGATTGTTAAGTTTGTCCAAGAGGCGATCACTGAATTCCTGTGTTGAGGTTTCCTAGCTGTGATCTCCCCGAATGAAAAAACCTCTCTCTGTCACGCTGACATCATTTCTGACACTTGTTGTATAAAAAAATATTTTGCGAGAACGTTCACACTCACTGGGAGTCGACAGTTGGCAGCGGATGCCACCTCTGCAAAGTTTGCCGCCTGTGTAAAGCGGAGAGGTGACGTGGACGACTGGGATGTCTCACAGAAACACAGCAGGTGTCAGATGTGAGGGCTTTTGTGTGCTTTGGCTACGAATAACTGAGCCGTTTGAATCAGCGGCGCAATGTCGTAGACTAGAGCACCGCGCTCTTCTAGAATTGAATTTCTATTTGTACATTATGACAAAATGAGAGACTTTACCCTGTAGACTGGATGGTAAAAGTGTATTTTCCACTTAAGCCACATAAAAGCACACTTACTGCTCATTTTAGTGCGATTGAATACAATGTTCCTTCAGTTGTTCTCTGCCTCCACTGCAGGGAGCATCAGTCTGGATCTAATGGACACTGGCTCATACTTACTGGATCAAAAGTAAAACTCACATCACCGATTACATCAAGGGTCACGTCTCTTTTTAAGGCCGACCCGATGAATATTCAGGTCTAATCCAGATTTCTGTGCTGTTCTGACTGGCAGACTCTAGCCTGTGCTGCATTATTAACGTGGCTGGATTTGTGCAGATGAAGCAAGCAGCGTAATGAAAGCCTGTCCCCGTCTCCCCTCACGCCTCCGTTCTCCATTTTTAGGTGGAGTCCTTCAGGCTTTTAGACTTCCTGTGTTCACATGGAGACTAAATTCATAATGCATGTAAAAATGAAGTCGGCTCATCTTTCATCTTCATGTTATGTATGGTGTCTCCCGCTCTGATCCCTCAGGGCTTCATGTTAGTATCGGCCGCGTGTTTCTTATCGTGTCTCTTAACATAACAAACCTTTCTCCTTTCACTTATCTGACTGTTTCCATGGTTTCTCTCGCAGGAAGCGTCTGTCTTGTTCAGAGTCCCTCTACATGGAAGGAGACTCCAGCCCGCCGCTCGGTGCTCGGCGACGCTTCTCAGCCCTCATGGATACGCACCGGTTCGCCTCGCCCCTAGAGGGTGAGCCGGACTTCTTGTCCCGCCAGGTCCCCATCAAGACCCGCGGGACCTCACTGGACGGGGCCAACGTCCCCACGCCCAGCCTGCTGGAGCAGAGGGCCAGCCTGAGAGAACTCAACGGAGGAGGTGTGTGGAGGTGGAGGTGTCAAATGGATAAATATAGTGTGAGGTCAGGGAGGTAATGAGAACGGAGGAGAGGGGAAAAGGAGAGATGGGTAATAGGGCAAGTGAGAAAGAGTGAAGCTGACAGAGAGAGCGAGGGAGGCAGTGAGCGGAGGAGGTGAGAAAGCAGAATTTAATACCTTTTTACTGCTGAATCAGTGGGCAGCGCTTAGAATTCATACCTTTGCCATTTTCACCTCTAAATGCTACTTGTAACTCAGATAACTACAATCTCTATATCTCATCCTGGCAGATAAGCCCTCCAGACAGGGAGAGACGCCGGGAGTCATCACGACCGCCGCCACGTTAGCCCCAGGCCCCGCGGCGCCCGCTCGCGACGTGGCGACGCCGCTGTACGACCCCCTGGGACCCCGGGCCACCAACGACCTCGTCCTCCGCAGGGCGCGCCATCAGCAGCTGTCAGGGGACGGGGAGAAACGTAACTCCAGAGCCGGCAACAAGGTCATCAAGTCGGCCTCTGCCACGGCCCTGTCTGTCATCATCCCATCAGGTGAGCGGCGCCGCCAGAGCCCGATCAAAACGGCCGGCCCAAATTACGTCACGAGATCCAACGGCTCTCTCTCCCCTCCTTCAGTGGAGCAACACTCCGGCTATTCTCCTCTGGCCAGCCCCATGTCTCCCCGCTCCTTCTCCTCCAACCCTTCGTCCCGTGACTCCTCGCCCAGCAGGGACTTCTGCCCGGCTGTCAGCGTGCTGCGCTCCCCCATCACCATCCATCGCTCCGGAAAGAAGTACGGCTTCACCCTCAGGGCCATCAGAGTTTACATCGGAGACAGCGACATCTACAGCGTTCACCACATTGTTTGGGTGAGAACCTGATCACAGCGTGTACAACCTCATGGGTCAATATGTGTGTGTGTGTGTGTGTGTGACGCTGTGATGAATGTTTCCTATTGACAGCATGTGGAGGACGGCGGCCCCGCCCAGGAAGCGAGCCTGTGTGCTGGTGACCTCATCACTCATGTCAACGGGGAGTCTGTCCACGGTCTGGTTCACACTGAAGTGGTGGAGCTCATCCTCAAGGTGGGAATCAGAAGATCAATCAAGTCTTGATTATAGTTTCTACAGTGTTTGTCTGCGTTTCATTTGTTTCTGTCCGTGGCTGCACAGAGGATATTATTATTATTATTATTGTAATTATCTATTACAACCTCATATTGAACTGAATGAACTCTTCTTTGCAGAGTGGTAACAAAGTGACGGTGACCACCACTCCGTTTGAGAACACCTCCATCAAGGTGGGGCCGGCCCGTAAGGCGAGCTACAAGTGTAAGATGGCACGGCGGAATAAGAGGACCGTGGGCAAGGACGGGCAGGAGAGGTAGGAGCTCACAGGGCCGATCAGAGCCGACACACACCTCCCTGCATACATCACCGAGAACATGCAGTGTGACTGGAGACTGGGGCTCAGACTCATAATCAGTGTGAATGTAGTGAGTAAGGTTCCAGCAGCACGTGGATGCTGTCTGTCTGCAACAAACTGTCTGTCAGACGTCCTTGAAGGCAACAAAAAAGCATTTTCCCAGAAATCCCGTTGTGCCGCTCCGTTACCGCGGGACAATAACAGAACTGACAAAGAAAATCAATAAAGGTGGCGTGAGTTTGTTGTTATTGATTAGTTACCTCCTCCAAATATCAACTTTTTATCGCCTCCTGACATGATTGGAAACAAACAGATGGAAGGAAGGAAGGGGATTGATCTATAAATGTGCAGGACGCTTGAAAGGTTTACAAAACAGACTTCTCCGTGTTCTGAGCCTGGGTTGTGTCTCATGGTTTCCTCTCCTTCTCTCGTCTCTCCTGCAGTAAGAAGCGGAGCTCCTTGTTCCGTAAGATCACCAAGCAGTCCAATCTGCTCCACACCAGCCGCAGTCTCTCCTCTCTGAATCGCTCCCTGTCCTCCAGCGAGAGTCTGCCCGGCTCCCCGACTCACAGTTTGTCCGCCCGCTCCCCCACTCAGGGTTACCGCTCCACCCCGGAGGCCTCACACCTGGGTAAGCCACCGCAAACCACGGCCGACGAGTACAAATGCACGCCATTGTACTGGTTGAGCTTCTTCTGACTCTGCAGTACAAGAGGAACTTTATTTTTAGAACAGAGTTGGAATGAGCCAAATGTATTTCCTAAACAGACGAGCTGTAACGAGGCCAGAAACCTCAGCAGCCACATTAATGAGGCTCAGTGTTCTCAGCGCTTCTGGAAGGTGACAGCAGGTTAAACCAATCGTTATTAGATTTTATGTCCCCGTGTTTGTTTTGCTGCTAGACGCCACCGTTTACTGTGCTTTACTGGTAACAAGGAGAAAATGAAGAGAGGGAATTGGAGAGAATACTGCTGGTGATGATTTATGTAGACTTCTCAAAGTAACTCTGAGGTGCAGCTGTTAAAGTCCTGGCTGCTGAGTGGGCGGCTCAAACAGTTTTCCTCCTATTTCCTGCTATGGATCAGTCAAGCAAACCCTGAAAGGTAAAGCGGATGAATCGGCATCTCTCCCTGTACTGATCTCTGCCTCTCTTCTTCAGGTGCCTCCTCACAGAGCAGCTCTCCGGCCTCCAGCACTCCAAACTCCCCTGCTCCCTCCCAGCACATGAGGCCCAGCTCCCTGCACGGCCTCTCCCCCAAACTCCACCGCCAGTACCGCTCGGCCCGCTGTAAGTCTGCCGGGAACATCCCCCTGTCCCCGCTGGCGCACACCCCCTCTCCCACGCAGTCGTCCCCTCCGCCCCTGCCGGGTCACACCGTCGGGAGCTCCAACACCACGCAGTCCTTCCCCGCCAAGCTCCACTCCTCGCCGCCGGTGGTCCGTCCCAGGCCGAAGAGTGCCGAGCCTCCCCGCTCGCCTCTTCTCAAGCGCGTGCAGTCAGCGGAGAAGCTGGGCTCGCCTCTGACCCAGTCCAGCTCTACAGGAGGACTAGGGGGTCCACTGAGGAAGCACAGCCTAGAGGTGCAGCACTCTGAGTACCGTAAGGACGCCTTCCTCTGCGAGCTGGGGCTCCAGAGCTTACTGGAGATCGAGGGGGAAAATTTACCGCCCAATCCTTCGCCCCTGCCTTCTTCGCAGACCTCGCCGTCCACCTCATCGTCCCCGGAAACCGGTGTGCTGAAGCCTGTGAGGAGACTGGGGAGGCAGGAGTCGCCCCTCAGCAGAGACGCACTGTTAGCTGGGAGGGAAAGGGAAGAGAGGGAGAGGGGAAGGGAGAGGGAGAGAGAAAGAGAGAGGGAGAGAGACAGGGAGACCGAAACGTTTGCGGAGAGGTCTGCCAGTCGGGTCGGAGCCTCGGTGTCTCTGTCGTCCTTAAATAGAAAACCTCATACGAGCGAGCTGCCCTTGGGCTTGCAGGCTGGTCAGAGCTCCAGACTGCAGCCGGCAAGTCCAGAAACCCCCGGCACACCGACCAAACCAACAGGAGGTTTAGGTGGTCTGAAGGGGCCGGAGAGGTTCGCCCAGGGCCAGACGCAGTTAGCATCCAAACAACAAGACCACAAAGCAGCCAACAGTGTGCTGTCTAACAGTAAAGATCTCCAGGAGCAGCTAGGGGGCAGAGTTGAGCCAAAGCAGCAGGGAGACAGTAAGAACAGTCTCAGCAGGCCCAGCGTTCCCTGCAGCGGCTTCAGCAAGGGCCCCGCTTCTGCTCCAGAGAAATGCATGAGCCTCATCTCAGCTGTGACATCAGGGCCCCTGAACATAAACAAAACCTTTAAAGCCTCAGGTCTGGGGGAGAGCCTGAGGAAAGCTGGAGCAGAGAGCAGCGACATGAGGACTCCAGACCTCAGCTCCAAAAGCCCCAAACTCCCAGCCAGGGTCCTCGCTCCCGCCGTCCCCCCACACACGCCGCCCCTCTCCCTGGGGAAGGTGAGGCAGGGACTCGGGCCGGTGAACTGCTACCGCGGAACCCTGGATTGGGAGGACAAGTGTCGACTGGAGGTGGTGGAGGAGCACTCGCCGTCCCCTTCTCCCTCCCCCACTGCCGTGGCCCCCTCCCTCTGCGGACCTTCCCTGTGTAAGTCACGGCCCGTCTCCCCCGGCGACAAGACCAGCTTTGTCAGCCAGCTGACCACTGTGGCCAAAAACGTCCTGGGGCCCATCAAGCTGGGCTCCCAGGAGGCGGCCAAGGGCAAAGACCAGCAGCCTAAAGGCGGCGAGGAGAAGCAGGGAGGCCCGGCAGGGAGGGCCGACGGTGCTGCCGGGGGGCGGGCGGGGCCGGGGGGCGGGGTCGTGACTCAGAGTCCTACTTGCTCACCTCTAGACAGGGCTGCCACAGGTAGCAGCTCGCCCAAGATGTGACCCAGGGGCCACTAAAGATGACTTTAGGAAATAAGATGCCTTTTTTGGAAGAGCAATGCAACAGAAGTCAAGCACTTACAAACATTGTACATTCCAGTTTGAGAGAGTATATAGCTGTTATTTAATGATTCCAATCATTCACTGATGCTAGTTTAAAACCAGGAGTGAAAGTGTGCATTTACTGTTGATTTTTCTATTATAAAGTATTAAATAAGAGGACTCTTAATGTAAGGTAGAACACTAAATCAGACGTGTACGTGTTCCAGTTTATGTCACTGCATGTCATATGGTACGTACTGTAGAAGTGTCACAGTACAAGAAGGTCAAAAAGTGCTTTACTGATCAAACCATGCTGAATACTGTGAATACCAAATCTTAGTCACTCTGTTTTCTATCTTAACCTTTCTTCTTTTGCTGTTTATCAAACTCCACACTGAGACAGGCGAGCAAACCCAGGCACAAACTAAACTCAACCTTCATCATTTTTCGGCTGCGGTGGCTAAGCGCCGACGAGCGACCAGATGATTAGGCCGATTTATTTTCCATCCGGCTGTTTACCGTCCCTTGGCTGATAAAGCAGCCAGGCCAGGCGTCAGGTCAGCGATGTCACATGAAGCGCCGGCCGCAGAGTGAAGCCTCTGGAATCCACCTCGGCTCTATTTCTGGTGATTCTTGAAAAGGCTGCGTCCGTCCTGCTGCCGCGTAAAGCTGGGCTGGCAAAACTCAGGCTCAGCCCTTATCTCCGCTTCACAGGAGGGCCACCACTGCCTACAACACACACACACACACACACACACACACACTAACACGCGCACAGAACCACGGGAAGTAGCAGTATCATCAGCTGATTTTTAAAGCATTTAAATCCATACGGCAGTGGTCCACAAATTGGGACGCGAGTGTGTGTGAGCGAATGAGGTAACAACCGTGTGAATGTGCCGGCGTACATGTGTGTGTTTGGGGATAATGACATTCAGCTGGTTGACTCAGCGAGGGTGCGAAGCCAAACGAGAGAGCCTAGACGCGGAGAGAATCCTCTGCTACGTGAGGAAGAAATCATTTCGGCACGGTGAAGATTGTTTCTGTAGATATCTATAAAAAATAAAAAAACCAGGAGGGAAAGGAGGTTAAGCACATCCACAGTGAACCCATCCATGGATTTAGGCCAACATAGGCAAAGGTCATGGGTCGTTCATGGGAGTAGCGTCATTTGTTAGGGCTAAATATCTAAGGTATATATCTATACGTTAAGGTATATCACAATAAAGTGTTATTGTGGGACAGCAAGGTTCTCTGTAATCACATTGACTGTGTTGTTTGATGTACTACAGGTACGCTAGACAAGACTGAACCATACAATGTTCACATTTTGCTATATAACATTGATAAAGGTGTTTGAATTTATTACCTGCAATGAGTTACACTCCCTATCCGCACACACACACACACACACACACACACACACACACACAAACACATATTTCATTCTCTGTAACCATCCAGTGTATATAATCTTATGCAAATCATTTATGTGGTGTGTGTGTGTGTGTGTGCGAGGTGTGCTGTCACTGAAGGTCTCATCCAGAGCGTTTGGCACCAAGCACCACTTTCACTACTTCCATATTACTCTACTGCCCTCAAGTGGCTCACACACACACACACACACACACACACGGCCACAGTTGAACACGAGCGTACGGAACGCTCCGATGAGAAATGTAAACACAAGGCCAAGATCCTTAGCCTGAGCAGTTAGGATGTTGTTGGGTCGTACGGTTACTGAATATGCATCTATGTTTGGAACCGAAGCATATTTGCAGTCGTTATGAAACAAACACTTGAAACACGAAGCATTTTTCTGTTTTGTTCTTCACGTGACTGTTAATTATTATATCTTCTGGAATTAGGGATTTACATTTTCAAATATACTTGTCTTAAGTATACTGCTGATGGGAACATGTAATCAGGAGTTCTTTTATATCCTAGTGTAACACACGAGTCGTGCAGTCGGTTCAAACCGGGCCGGGTACGGAGATGTAACTGTACATGTAATCTTATAATGCTATTGTTCCCGTTTTCAGGCCTCTTCAGTGGTGTCGATAGTAGTGTTACATGTTTTGATGGTTTTTTCGTCGTTTGTAATTGGCAAGAGAGAGTAGTATAAATGCACTTTATTTGAAAAAGGTTCTTCATTTTGCTGGTATTTGTTTTTGTCTGTATGTTACTTTGAATAAAGAAAATATATGATACACACAGTTTGTACAGGGGCCTATCAATGTATGGATTCATTCTCCTAATGGAAGACAAAACGTTGACGTACACTGAAAATAGAAAACGACTGGAGCAACTTCAGCACAAATTCAGTTTTTGTTTTTTTGTTTTTATTGAAGCAAACATTGTACATGACATTGCTCATACAGCTGTAGGATATTTTGGAGATTGTTTTTTATATAGAAAGAGGGGGAAAAAGGAGAGGGATGGAGAGAAAACAGGAAGGTTGTGTTATCACTACTATTGTTGTTAAACTTTATACGTAGACCCACAGGTAGAGTACAAGTAGATTGGAATTGCATTGATGTCATAGGGTAAATACAGTTTTTACAGGATGATGTCAAACAGCAATGTAGGCTCGTAGAAATCGCATCATAGGTTGTGATAGAGAAAGAGAGAAACAGAAAACAAAGAGAGGACATCCCACCCAGAAACCGCACCCAACCCCACAGTCACACAACCCCACAACACACAATTTGACTTGCAGGCATGGTGTAACTTGTGGAGTATTTTTTCTCTTCCCATTCAGTGTTGTGTTGTTGTGGTTTTTCCAGAGTGTCACCAATAAATGGAGAGTTTGGTTTCATCTCTTCAGCCAGGAATCCGCTCTTTGTTTCTGTGGCTTCACTCCCACACTGTCGTCATTAGATTTTTTTTCTCCGTTTATTCTGGCCTGTCACTCACACACAGGAGCAGAGGGGAAACCGTCGTATCCTCTCAGAGCACAGGAGAAGTTGTGTGTAGAAGCAGAGTCCACTGTCTCATCAGTCTTCTGTCCACTCTTGAAGCAGACAGGGGACAGCTGCTGACACACTTCACGCTGACACGCTCTGTGCTGGTAGGAGACATAGATCTGACCTCCACATGCAGATCTGAGAAGGAGTCAGAGGAATGGCGTCTGGATTTGAAGCGGTATTCAGCTGAATCCTTCCCTGTCAGATCCCTGATTGTCAGAGTGGATCTACCATCTGTGAGCCATTCTCCCTGCTTCCAGTCTTTGTCAGTTACCGCAACACGGCCTGAATACTGGGAGTCTTCACTCAGGTCCTCAGGCTGTGAGGGACGCTGCCACTGTTGTCTGCGTTCAGGACTGAACCAGAATGATGAGAGAGATCGACCATAAGTAAGTCTGAATGGAGAGGAAATGTCCACTGATGAGCCTTTGGGGGCACAAATGTCTCTGCTGGTGTAAGTCACCGTGGAACAGTCTGAACCACGGGAACCTGAAAGATGAAAACACCACAGAAAGAAACTGAGAGCAAAATTAGAAATCCTGCTCACTGTCCCCTTTTAGTAATTAAACTGAGTCAGGATGAAAGCTGCAGCAAGTGGAGCTTTGAAACATTCACTCACGCTCAGGAGGAGACTTGAAACGCTCGTGTCCTCTCAGAGCACAGGAGAAGCTGTGGACATTAGGATATGTCTTTGTAATAGTCTGTCCTTTATCATCAGTCTTCTGGCCATCCTGGTACCAAACATAGGAAGGACGAGCAGACAGAGGACAGCTGCTGACACATGTCAGCTCTCTGGTATGATGCGATAACTGTTTGACCTTCACACTGAGCTCTGTAAAGGACTCCCAACGGTGGTACGCGGAGGTATGCGTCGAAAAAAAAAATCTGAACCATTAAAAAATTGAAATGTGACTTAAAATACATGTTTGCACACGGCACACTACTACCCCTTACCGATAGTGGCGCTGCGTGCAAACGTCAATTATTAGCTGACTACTATAGGCTAAACTTAACTGTGGGGAAAAAGTATGAGCGGTCCAAATCCACTTAAGTCGTGGCTCCAGAGGGGAACTAAAAGAACGAAGTCTGCGGATCAGGAGGAGGATATTTTAAACAGCCTGAACGGCGGTGAACGGAGTGCGAACGCTAGCAGCAACATAAGTAGTGTGACGTGTCCACAGCACCGGTATCTGGCTGCAAAAAAAATAACCCAAGTTATATCAACCTGGGATTCAGCTTGAGCGGGACGGAGGACGAGCGAAAGCCACAGTGTGTGTAAGTGGTGATGATCTCAGCAATGAGTCCATGAAACCATCGCATCTCAAACGGCATCTTACAACAACACACACAATGCAAACCAGTGGAGTTTTTTGTACGCAAACGTGATGAACTGAGGCAGTCCAAATGCGCAATTCAGTTCCGTGGTGCACCTGTTGTTAAGGCACAGGAGGCTTCTTATCATGCCCAGCCTCCGTATAGCGAAAGCAGGCAAGCCGCACACAATTGTTGAACAGCTGTGTTTACCATTAGCAGAAGAGATGGTACCAGCTCTCTGGTATGATGCGATAACTGTTTGACCTTCACACTGAGATCTGTAAAGAGCAGAAAGTAACAACATACAAACACACACACACACACACACACACACACACACAGTTCAGTGGTGTTTTCCTTGCCAATAAAATTTTGTAGATAATAAATAGAATCATATCTAATGATCAGATGAAACTGTTACCTGTGACAGTCAAAGTGACTCCAGGTCCACCGACGTCTCCTCTGTCCTTCTGCTCTGGTGTGAGCTTGTACTCACCTGCGTCGCTCTGTCTCAGCTCTGGGATTGTCAAGAGTACAGGTGTTTGTCTCACAGGATTGCTGCACATGACCTGGGTCTGTGTCCACATCCACCAACTCTCCAGTCTCCTTCTTCACCACTTTGAATGTGGACGGGTGTGTGCCGGTGCAGGTCACGTTCACGGCTGAACACTCTGGAACACAGATGTCAGTAGAAGTGCAGGTCCCAGGGCGGCAGTAGCTCAGTGTGTAGGGCTTTAACTTGGGAACCGGAGGGTTCCACCTCGGCAGGGATTAATCATGCAGATGAATAAAGATATCATGTACAGATTCACAGATTTGGGACATATCACAGCGTGCTATTGGACAGACGGTGTCTCCATAATACGACGACATCGTTACAAGAGGTCTTCTACAGGTGCATGTCAGTCCAGATGATGGAGCTGATAGTGAACCTTGGAGTTAGTATGATGTGGGTCTGGCCATGACTGTCGGTTCATGGTTCATTGATGTCCTCGGATTTTACTCACAGTGATGCTGATGGACCGGCTGCTGTTCTCAAGCTCATGTCAACAACATTGAGCTATTAATAGCGGCCTCTAGTGGCTTCGAGGAGAAATTGCAACGTAACCCATCACCCATATGAGTAGTTGTAATTGATGTATGCATATGACTGAGTGTGAAGATAAGATAAGCCCTTTATGTATTTATTTGCAATCATTATTTGTTTTTACATTTCATGATGACACAGTACTTCCTCCTGCAGAGATCCACAACCCGCCCCTTCATCTTGTCGGTGTCTCTGAAGGTCCTCTTCCTCTTATTTAAAAGAACCCTGATGTCTCTGGTGGTTTTATAATGATTTGTTTGATAAATTGATCTTACTTTTTTTTTTGCGTAGGCGTGACACGTTCACTGACACCACGTCAGTCACATTATTTCTGTCGCTTGCTTTGTCTTTTTAAATTAGCGTCAATAACATCTCGTTTGTTTAAAGACTGGGTGGACATAAAGTAAACAAAAAAGACATAAATTAAGAGTTATGTAATTATTCCACATTAGTTGTTAATTGTACGTAATAGTATATCACAGTTTCGTTTGTTAACAAATTATTACATAACAGCGAGCGGTGATAATTAGCCAATGACGCACTCCTGTCAGTCACGCTTTATCCAATCAGGTGGCTCGGAGTGATTACTTCAGCCAATGGCGTGGCGTCAGGAAAGGACAACAGGAAGTAGCCGTTCTCCGCTGTCAAAGTGAGCTGGTGAAAGCTTTTATGTTTGTGTACAGAACACAGTGGGTCTGTAGTTTATCTCCACCGCAGCGCGTGTGACTTATCTCACCTTCTGATCAGCCTGATATCAGCTGTGATCGGTTAGAAAATCGATCTAAGATCTCTCGATCGATCCGGCTTGGATACTAGCTACCTAGCCTGCTAGCTAACGCCGGGCGCAGCGGTGGGAAACGCTTATGTCAGCTTTACATACAAGGCGTCCCTGCGTTCAGACCCATTCATCGGAGGAGAAGGAGACATGTCGCATCCCGCCAGAAGGTACTGACCGTGTTACTGCCTTCATACTTCAGTTTCGGGCTGAATAAAGCGAGTTACCGACGGTGTCTTTGATTGTAGCGAGTAACGTCATAGCCGCTAACCTCCCTGTCTCTGGCACGACGGGTTAATGTTGAGGAATTTAACGATGTCACACAAACAAATGTTCTAAAATGTCCAACTTGTGGTGTGTAGGTCGGTGAACAGTCAGCAGTTAAAGAAAGCGGAGACCCGTGAGGCTTTTACTGAGACAAAACTTTTTCATTTTGCTTTTACATTGAAGTTATAGTTTCCGTCAGAGTGAGACCTGTGAGCCATTTAATGTCCCGCAGGCAGGGTCACATGAATGTTACCATGACAACCAGCCACATTAAAACATTCTGATATGTGATAGCGGATGAGGCGTTCACTGACCCTTGACGACCCACAGGCTGGATGTCACATGTCGGGTCACGTATTTGCTTTTTGTAACGATGATCCTGTGAATCCTGTCCATGTAAGCAGACACAGACTGTATTCTACTGCTCATCGGTTTGGGTGCAGGGAGGAAAAGTCACCAGTGTTTCACAGAAGGACAACTTGACTTAAAACATTTCTTGTACATCGTATTGCATTACAAACTACAAATACTAAGAGATTTGTCCCGGTGGTGAAGGTCGTCTGACACTTAAACTGCAGTAAGCAAGAGCAGCATGGATATGCACCCTGTAGTACACACTACATATACATGTATCTACATCACACACTTTATAATAAAGAAGACGTTTGTATCCTGGTGGCCTTGACACCCAATAGTGTATTTTCCCTCAAACCGTGTTATGTAATGGTTTTATGTTATTGCTTTTGTAGTGCACACAGCTCTGCATGCAACCAGAGAGTAACCTGCATCTGTAACATGTAGTTAATCTGTAATCACCACAGGACATGCAGTACCATCCCAGCAGGTCAAACATCAAACACAATGATCACATCAGACTGTGACCTATCAGTTGTGTATAGTTAATAGGATCTTCTTCCCTCCCTCCTTCCCTCTCGCCCTCAGCTCTGTCTTGCAATGAGGAGCAGCAGCTCTGAGAGCCATGAACTCGGTTTCTCCCAGCACAGCACAGTACAGGGGGGGTGTGATGCAGGACGAGCTGGTGGACAGCCGGAGGCAGCAGTCCCTGGAGCAGCAGGGCAGCTTTGGCCACAGGCCGTCCCACAGTCCAGATCCCAGCAGGGAAGCCACCGGAGAGCCGGATGAAGTAGACAAACTCAAGGCCAAACTGATGTCTGCATGGAACAGCGTCAAATACGGTACGTTGCTGGTTTTGAAGGAAGAATGTCTTTATTTGTGCCTGTAGGTACAGATGGCGGTGTGCTTTGTTTTTCTGTCTATTAGTTTTGTGCCGACATGTTAATCTGCTCCCTCCTATTTACATATGTCCTAACCAACTCCGGTGTTCCCTGCTCCTCTTTCTCTGTAGGCTGGACTGTAAAGTCTAAAACCACCTTCAACAAGACTTCGCCTGTGTTGGCCCTGGGACACTCCTACCTGCTCAACAGTGAGGGTAGGTTTCAAACAAGTACGCTCTGCCAAACCGTTGTTGGGTAGATGCTGGATTTCTCAAGGGGAATAATTCATCGCTGTTTGTGTGAATGTCCAAAAGCTAAGCGTCCTCTCCTTTTCTCTTCCTCTTCCCGTCACCTGGTCGGTTCTCAGATGAGGTGGAGCGTTTCCGTCTGGCCTTTGTCTCCAGGCTCTGGCTGACCTATAGGAGGGAGTTCCCTCAGCTGGAGGGCTCCAGCTTGACCACAGACTGTGGATGGGGCTGCATGCTGCGCAGCGGCCAGATGCTGCTGGCTCAGGGGCTCCTGGTCCATCTCATGCCCAGAGGTTTGTGTCTTGTTCATAGGCATTATTACACAGAGGGAGCAGAGTGTGAAAGTCATTCAGCTGCTGTATCAGGACTGTCTGTTCTTATTTTGCCTGACCAGTCAAACAAATCTCAAACACTACAGAGATGTAGTCTCTTTCTCTCTTTGCCTGAAGCCATTTCTCCACACTGAAACGATTAAAGTATGTGATCTGACTCATGACCTCCTTTTCTTTTTATTCTGGTTTCCTCTTTCTCTCGTTTTGGTTTTGTTTTCTACTTCTAAATCAGTGTGGCTCCTTCCTGCTGCTGGTCTGTCTTGTGACCTCCTGTGTGTTTCTTCTTCTTTTTCTTTTTCTTTTGCAGTTTCATGTATTTAGTGGTTTCGATTTTTGTAACATGTTTTGTTCCGTGCTCTGTAGCTGAGCTCCAGCCCTTTTTCTGCTCTCCAGATTGGGCTTGGCCAGATGCTCAGGCGCTAGCAGACGTGGACTTGGAGGTGTTCCGCCCACGCTCCCCGGCCCGCGCCGTTGGGGTCCCCATCCCCTCCTTCGGCTCCCCGCGGGCACCCAGCACCCCGAACAAGACCCTGCCAGGGGATCCGGCACCCAAATGCAGCCAGAAGAAGAGGACGGAGAATGTAAGGGACCGGCAGGCAGAGCCCATCCACCGCCGGCTGGTCGCCTGGTTTGGGGATCAGCACCCAGCACCTTTCGGGGTTCACCAGCTGGTAGAAATTGGCAAAAGTTCAGGGAAGAAGGCCGGTGACTGGTATGGTCCCGCTGTAGTGGCTCACATATTACGGTAAGAATGGAGACGCAAAGCTCTGCTTGTTTCTGAAGTGATTGACATATTTAAATTCAGCAAAGCATCGACTGGAGTAAAGAATTCTCTTCTCTCTCTTCTTTCTTCAGGAAGGCGGTGGACAGAAATCCTGAGCTCAACGACCTGGCTGTGTATGTGGCTCAGGACTGCACAGGTGAGGGACCAGCTTCATCTTTTCTCCTCTGCTTTGCTTCCTTATATTTTTCTTTTGCAACTGTCTCTTCTGAAGTGGTTATTTTGTGATTTGTTTGTATTTTTGTCACCCGTCTTTGCATTGTAGTGTACAAAGAGGACGTGGTGCATCTGTGTGATCTGTCGCTAAGCAACAGTTCCCCGGAGACGTGTAATCAAGACTGGAAGTCGGTCATCATACTTGTACCCGTCCGGCTTGGAGGAGAAGCCCTCAATCCCTCCTACATCGAGTGTGTGAAGGTGTGTATGAGCCTCACACCTTCTCTGTAACTCTTATCAATTTTGATGACAAAGGAATAGAACAAACTGTCTTCCTTTCTAGAACATCTTAAGTTTGGAGTGTTGCATTGGCATCATTGGAGGCAAACCGAAACATTCGCTGTACTTCATTGGTTTTCAAGGTAAGAGCCAGCGTCCGTTTGCTGTTTGTAACAATGAGAGGAGGACGAGGAAGGACAAAGATGAGACAGTTTATCAAATGTGGTATGCGTGGACATGTTGTGCTCACTCCTCTGCCTCCCTCAGATCTCATCTCTCTGAAATCAAGGCCCTGCAACCAACAAACTGTCAGGCTATAGAATCATGTGATCTGAGAGAAGAAGCAGAAGCGTTTGTAGTTTAAAACTCATTCACTTCAGTGTTTTAGTTGAATGTCGGGGCTCCACAGTTTGTCTGTGTGTGCGCAACATGGAGATTGAAAACATTCAAGCCCATTCAGCAGTTTGCTTTCTCTTCCCTGGACTAAGAATTACAAAAACTAACCACATTAGAAGAAGTGAAATTTGCCTTTGTTTGTGTGGTGTGTCTTTTCCGTCTCTCAGATGAGCAGCTGCTGTATCTCGACCCTCACTACTGCCAGCCTGTGGTGGACGTCTCACAAGTCAACTTCCCACTGGAGGTCAGTGACACTGCCCCCCTGCCTCTCTCTCTCTCTCTCTCTCTCTCTCTCGATCTCATTCCAGAGAGAGAGACATTATTGTACTGGATTGCACAGACCAGCAAAGATGATGTGTCCATATTGACTTGACAGCACTTTTGTCTCACCTTTGTCTCCATCTAGTCATTCCACTGTAGCTCTCCTAAAAAGATGCCCTTCACCCGTATGGATCCTAGCTGTACCATTGGCTTTTATGCCAAGAACAAGAAGGACTTTGAGTCTTTATGTTCTGCTGTTTCTGTGGTGAGTTTTCATACCGTTCTCCTCTAGTTTACACTCCATTCTCCTCTAGTCTGCTCATTCTCGTTGTCCTTCCAGGCCCTCTCATCTTCCAAAGAGAAGTACCCCGTCTTTACCTTCGTAGAGGGCCAGAGTCAGGACTATGGACTGGAGGGGCACGGCAGCAACCACATCGACCCCGCAGGTCTAATCTTGTCCCCGGCGGGCAACCTGAGCAGCAGGAGCAGCAACAACAGAAGAAGCAGCGACGAGTTTGTCTTCCTGTAAAAAAAATAAAAAATAAATAGCACTGACCAGGAAGCTCTCCCAGCTCCCACCTGTAGAGGGCGGAAGAGGACAAGTATGTCAAAGAGAAGGGACTGTTCCTGTGGGTAAAAGAAGTGAGACACCATCGCCCTCATTGGTCCGCAGTGTGTGTGTGTGTGGCTTCTATGGTCCATGCACGTCAATGTGTGGAGCAACATGGGTGTTTATAAGCTAACTGGTGCTGCTGGAGCGTCGTGGGCGGGCCTGATGTCAACATGGGTCTGGGTGAGTTGAATGGAGTGCTTGGTGTTGGTACTGTGTTCTCCTGAACTGGACACTGGTGGTATTGATTGAGCCCACCTGTCAGGTTGTGGGCGTCTGTAATCATTGTTAATGGGGAAAGATTTGTATTTTGTATCAACTGCTGAGCACACCTTTTTATTTTTCATTGTTTGAATTTATTTATCAGTTTTGTGTGTGTGTGTGTGTGTGTGTGTGTGTGTGTGTGTGTGTGTGTGTGTGTGTGTGTGTGTGTGTGTGTGTGTGTGTGTGTGTGTGTGTGTGTGTGTGTGTGTGTGTGTGTGTGTGTGTGTGTGTGTGTGTGTGTGTGTGTGTGTGTGTGTGTGTGTGTGTGTGTGTGTGTGTGCGCGCGAGTGTTGGGTCAGTGTATTGCTGGCATCTGTAGGAGTCTTCATCATGCCGGTGGTCTTCACAGAGGAAGAGAACAGCATCCTAAAATGCTTGATGACCTTCTGATTAATAAGTTTAAGGTTAATAAGTCACTAAGGCCTTGATCTCACACTGGAATCTTTCACCATTAAGTTCTGCTATTCTCCCAGAAATCATGCCGTTACAATGATCCTATTGTCCAATGCGTTGCCAGGACTGAAAACGAGACAAACAAACCCTTTAGTTGGACATTGTCGGTGGTTCTGTATCTCTGCCTGCTGAATGCAGCTTTGACCTGTATTTGTCTTCACATTTATGTTGTATCACTGTCCTTTTTAACATGAAGGCGGCCATTGCCAGTTGCAAAAACTACTGTTGCTGCTACTTGGCTTATTGTCCTGATTAAACACTGGAATCACATTTCACTTGTATCTTGTCCTTTTTATGACCCATTTCTGAATAGACGCTGTTTGTTTTCATGATCAGATGACTAACTGCTTCTTCCCTCCTAATAATGATACATTTTATTCTTGTAGGCACCATTTGAGGTCAGAAGAAGGTGTTAAGAATTAAATATAGCAGATTTGATGTGTGATTTGAAGGTGGAAATGGAATCCAGCTGATGGACAAGGCCAGGGAAGGAGTTCCATAGTCTGCAGCTGAAAGCTCTAGAATCCCTGGATGCACCCGGGAGCTCTAATAGTTTTGTTTGACCAGTCTTACATAATGCTGTGCCTTATTAATATGTTCTATATTTAGTGTTGTAAATAAACAGCACCAAATATAGTTAAGATGGTGATTTCCAGCTAGGTAATCATTAGCAAAAACAACAAAAGGTAAGTTGTGATTTATTTGAACATACTGTATGTGTGCTCTGTGTGTTAGCAGCCTTGAAATGTCTCATTCCAGCATTAAAAAGGATTTTAATCGAACATAATTAAAAAGGACCTCATCTCCCCCCGCACACACTGTACCTGTAAACTCCGCCTCCTCCTGTGACAGCGCGCGCGTCGCGAGGCTCCGGTTTGTGTCTGTGCCGTACGCATGCGCACTAGCGGACCTCCGTGACTAGACATTCGGTCATAGAAACGGTGGAGGGGGCGCTCGAGCCACGTCGGTGAAACAAATCAACGCTCGGAGGCGAATTACGAAGAGCGCGAGCCGCCTTAATTACGACCGCGGCGGAGAATTGACGCTTCTTCTCCCAAAGGCCCGGTGAGGAGCGCAGACCTCCGGGAGCGACTGCCCGGTCCTGTTGATGCGGGTAGGTCAGTCGGCACAAGCACACAGTCCGCCATTCCCCCTTTTTATATTTAACGACACCTTGCTTTCTCGGTGTCACGGGGGAGATTCTCCGTAGGCTCACGTTGTTCATAATTCATTTCCCCTGCGTCACGTTCAAGTTGAGCGGTCGAATCCCCGCCACTCTAATTGCTTATGCGCGCAACAACGGGTGATTTGGTGCATCGCAGCAGGCAGAATGAGCCTCTACAGCTGAGAGGCGTGGGACACAATTCACCCAAACCCTGCAAAAATGTGCACTCACTCCCCCTTTGGAAGCACGGCAGAGTTAAAGATGGACGCACCGCTTCATCAATGAGCCGAGCACTCACTGGATGCTTATTTACATAGTAGATAACTTTTCCATTGGTGTCGTCCTGCCGAGTCCAGAACATTTCCCTCCTCTTCCCTTTCCCGTCTCACTCTTCACATCTCCTCCCCTCTCGCTCAGGTCCCTGCTGCTCACTCAGAAGCAGGAGATCCAGGGACATGTCCACCACAGACCCCCCCATGGGAGGCACCCCTCGACCCGGTCCCTCCCCGGGTCCCGGCCCCGGTCCCTCCCCGGGAGCTATGCTGGGCCCCAGCCCCGGTCCCTCCCCGGGCTCCTCTCACAGTATGATGGGCCCCAGTCCTGGCCCTCCCTCCTCTGGACATCCCCAGCCAGGGCCCTCAGGATACAGCCAGGACAACATGCACGCCCTGCACAAAGTAAGGATCCTGCATTATGAGTTTGCTCCATCACCGCCTCTTTACAACAGAGGTGATACATCCAGAGCTTTAACAAACAGGTGGAATAACAACAACCAACCCAGAGCCTGTAACCTAAGGTTTGAATCACACTGACACAGCTCCACACTCATAACAGATCAGTCTTTCATTCAAATACTCAAAGCTACATTTGGTACAATGTATTATCTTATAGAAAACATATTTAGCACAAATTTTATCTCGCAATCCATATACTGGAAGCAGTTCATCCATATGTACAGAGTTCTTTCCCATACTTCCCTGCATACCTATATTACTACCATTGCGTTGCTTATTCTCCACTACATTTTTCTACTTATGTCAAGTTCTTCTGTTTACTCGATGTTGACGCTGGTTTCCCGCCCACAGTCCATGGAGGGCATGCATGAGAAGAGCATGAGTGAGGAGGGGCGCTTCAGCCAAATGAAGGGCCTGTCCATGAGGCAGGGCGGACACAGCGGCATGGGCCCCCCACCCAGTCCCCTGGACCAGCACTCACAAGGTAGGCTCGCCACACACACACACACACACACACACACACACACACACACACACACACACACACACAGGTGAGGCCATGACCTCATTGTGTAAGGCGTGTTTGTGACTGTGATGAGTTCCCAGTGCGTGTTCAGTCACGATGGGGCTCATGGGGGGGGGGGGGGGGGGGGGGGGGGGCCTGGTGTAAACCTTGAAGTTTGGAAAGAAATCCGTTGGTAACACAGTCAGACAGACGGGTTCAGGTCTGTGAAGGAGCTTGTAGCAGCAGACGACCAAAACCACCAGCCGACACCGTGGGCAGTTGTTGATTAGTCATCATCATCATCATCATCATCATCTTCTCTGCATTTAAAGACCTATCAAGTTCAGTCAGGAAACTTTGGATGCTCACTAACTGGCTGAACGTACCTGTACTTAGAGTCACACTACTACACTGCAACTACACGTAAACATTGTTGTACCCTCGTGAGTTGTCCTGAGTGACTTAACAGCACTTAAGTAGGCAGCAACACTTGTATTTTACGGTCTCAGTAGCTGCGGAGTATTTGCAAGGTTATGTTAATTTATAAATATGTTTAAGCAGTGACATAACGGTTGAGTAAGTATGTTCCTGGCAGCTTGTCGTCCCTGATGAACTCTGAATCACAGGCTGAAGGAAGGGAAGAGGCGTGTAGAGATGACTTCCTGTCTGCAGTGTGTGTGTGTTGAAATCTCCAGGTGAATGATTCACTGCTGTGACACATCAACCTGTCTGTCTCTGTGTCTCCCAGGCTACCACTCACCTTTAGGCGGCTCAGACCACTCCAGTCCTGTCCCTTCAAACGGTCCTCCTTCTGGTCCTCTCATGCCGTCATCCTCCTCTTCCTCCTCCTCTGCCGGCCCCAGCTCCGCCTCCACACCCTTAGATGGCTCCGGTGCGGACCAACAGACGCTCGGCCCCAATAACCGGCCCGGCCCCCCAGGTAATTCTGGCCTAGGCCCCAGCCCCGGACCCAGTCTGGTGTCCAGCATCTCCAGCCTCGGATCGAGCCTTGAATCCGGTGGTCCCGCTGGCCCCGGAGGTTCCGGAGGTCCCGGTGGCCCAGGAGGCCCCACTCCTTTCAACCAGAACCAACTCCACCAGCTCAGAGCCCAGATCATGGCCTATAAGATGCTGGCCCGGGGTCAACCACTGCCAGACCACCTTCAGTTGGCTGTGCAGGGGAAGAGGCCAATGCCTGGGATGCAGCAGCAGCAGCAGCAGCAGCCAATACCCACCCTGACCCTTGTAGCTGGAGGTGGACCAGGAGGTGGACCGGCAGGACCCGGACCAGGGCCCGGGCCCATGGCCGCAGGGTACGGCCGCACCCACGGTAAGTCTGGGTGTGGAATGTCTTTTAGAATCACACGAGTCTGCACAGAACGCACAGAACCCTCAGAGCATCTTGGTCTTTGTAAAGAGCCACAGTTTAAATGAGAGACGCTGCAATCCCGTGCTTCTGTAGGGATGATGGGCCCCAACATGCCTCCACCAGGACCGTCAGGGACCCCAGCTGGGATGCAGGGACAAAACCCAAACGGACCTCCCAAGTCCTGGCCTGAAGGTCTGTGGTGCTGCTCGTAGAACCTATGACATGCCACTCTTGTTCCTTTGTGGAAACCAGGCTGGGTGTGAAAGGATGACATCAGTACTAATTGATTTACAGTTCTACTTAACAGCCACAACTCCTGTAAAAAGAGTTCAATTAACTTGTTTATAATGTGTCAGGTCAGTTTTAGCGGTGTGTGTCTTTCTTTCCAGCCTAAAAAGAACAGAATTGTGGTTAAAACAGGAAATGTGAGGTTCCGGTGTTGCCAAGCTGTGGTGGATTCAGATGTAAAACATCCACATATCGGCACTTATTGCTGTCAGTTTCCAGGGTGCAGCCTCCGTCCCTCACATCACCGCGTTTCCCTCGCTCCCCTCCAGGCCCGATGGTGAACGCGGCGGCCCCCTCCAACGCTCCCCAAAAGCTCATCCCCCCTCAGCCCACCGGCCGGCCCTCCCCCGCGCCTCCGTCTGTCCCCCCGGCCGCCTCGCCGGTCATGCCCCCCCAGACGCAGTCGCCCGGCCAGCCGGCCCAGCCCACTCCCATGATGCCTTACCACGCCAAGCAGAACCGCATCACACCCATCCAGAAACCCTGCGGCCTGGACCCTGTGGAGATCATGCAGGAGAGAGAGTACAGGTAAACACACACACACACACATCTGCTTTTCTCTGACTCACACTGGTTAGATGCGAATCATGTGACTTGTGCTGTACGCTTCATTGAGTGTGACTTAAAAGTGTGTGTGGGTAAAAAAAAATCGGGGTGAAAATCTGTTTGACACCATTATTAAATGTTAAACTGGCGTGGTGGTGTTGCAGGTTGCAGGCTCGTATCACACACCGTATCGCCGAGCTGGAGAACCTGCCCGGCTCGCTGGCCGGTGATCTACGCACCAAAGCCACCATAGAGCTCAAAGCGCTCCGGCTGCTCAACTTCCAGAGACAAGTATGAGACCGCTCTATCGGCTGTGAGAGGTCGAGTGTGTTTGTTTGTGTTGATGATGCGTCTGTGTGTGTCTGTGTGCGTGCGTTCCCACAGCTGCGTCAGGAGGTGGTGGTGTGTATGCGTCGTGACACAGCCCTGGAGACGGCCCTGGATGCCAAAGCCTACAAGCGCAGCAAGCGTCAGTCCCTGCGTGAAGCTCGCATCACCGAGAAACTGGAGAAGCAGCAGAAGATCGAGCAGGAACGCAAACGCCGGCAGAAACACCAGGTGGACGATCGGTCAGACGCGTCGAGCCTGAGAGCGCTGACAGACGTGGGGTTCTTCATCGCCTTCCTCTCTCTTTCCAGGAGTACCTCAACAGCATCCTGCAGCACGCCAAAGACTTCAAGGAGTACCACCGCTCCATCACGGGGAAGATGCAGAAACTGACCAAAGCCGTGGCGACGTACCACGCCAACACGGAGCGCGAGCAGAAGAAGGAGAACGAGCGGATCGAGAAGGAGAGGATGAGGAGGCTCATGGTAAAAAGCATACACGCATACACACTCACACACACATACGTCTCCATTACACGCCGTGACATGTATGTCTCCCCCCAGGCCGAGGATGAGGAGGGATACCGCAAACTCATCGACCAGAAGAAGGACAAGCGTCTGGCGTACCTGCTGCAGCAAACCGACGAGTACGTGGCCAACCTCACCGAGCTGGTGCGGGCTCACAAGGCGGCGCAGGCCCTCAAGGAGAAGAAGAAGAAGAAAAAGAAGAAGAAGATGGTAGGGGAAAGAGGAAGAGAGAGAGAGAGGTGTTCTCTCTTTGTGTCCTCCACGTAGGATTCACAATGTAAAGAAACAACTTATAACCTCGATTGCGTAAAGCTAACGTAGTTTTCGCTGTGTGTGTGTGTGTGTGTGTGTGTGTGTGTGTGTGTGTGTGTGTGTGTGTGTCTGTGTGTGTGTGTGTGTGTGTGTGTGTGTGTGTGTGTGTGTCTGCCTGTCCTGCAGCTGGAGGTAGCTGAGGGTCAGACTCCGAGCCTGGGGCCCGACGGGGAGGTGAGCACTGATCATTTATTGCTCCTCATGCCTAAGGAGGAAGGAAGCAAAAATCTGTGGAACCCGTGAATATAAACACGTGTGTTTGTGTCGTATCTGTGTCATGTGGCAATGCGTTTCTCCGCCCGCAGCCTCTGGACGAGACGAGCCAGATGAGCGACCTCCCCGTCAAGGTCATCCACGTGGACAGCGGCAACATCCTGACAGGGGTGGACGCTCCTAAAGCCGGACAGCTGGAGACCTGGCTGGAGATGAACCCCGGGTAAGACCAGGAGGGGTGTGTGTGTGTTTGTTTGTGTGTGTGTGTGTGTGTGTGTGTGTGTGTGTGTCTGTGTCTGTGTGTGTCTGTGTCTTTGTGTCAGGTAGATGTTGCTACAAAGTTACTCCGAGTACTTGTGCGTCTCTTCTCTGTGCAGCTATGAGGTCGCTCCCCGTTCGGACAGTGAAGAAAGCGAGGAGGAGGAAGAGGAGGAGGTGGGTTGTTGTCGGCGATGGTTCTACTCTGCCCATCTGCCCGCCCTCATGTAGCTTCTCACCCGACGAGCTGTTGCTTTGTTGTTTTTGGTGACGTTTTGTAGGAGGAAGAGGAGGAGCCTCACCCGTCGACGGCGGTGGTGGCGGCGGCTCCAGTGGATGAAAAGAAGAAGATCACAGACCCCGACAGCGAGGACGTGTCGGAGGTTGACGTGCGACACATCATTGAGTGCGTGTTCAGTTCCCTCCACCCTCATGGCTTCTTCCTATTTCTGAGGTCAGCCAGAGCGTGACAGGCGCGTGACGCCTCGTGTGTTTCCTCCGCAGGAACGCAAAGCAGGACGTGGACGACGAGTACAGCGGGGCAGCGTTCGCCCGAGGCCTTCAGTCGTACTACGCTGTGGCCCACGCCGTCACAGAGCGAGTGGACAAACAGTCGACTCTGCTCATCAACGGACAGCTGAAACAGTATCAGGTACCTCAGCCAAGACAGAGCTGCACACACACACACACACACACACACACACAACCACACACAACCACACAGCCAAACACAACTAGAGAGGGACCAGAGGGACCTATGTCTCCTCTCTCCTCTCTCCTCTCCTCTCCCTTTTCCACTCCTGTCTCTTCTGCTCTCTCCCCTCTCCTTCTCCTTCTCCTTCTCCTGTCTCCTCTCCCCTCTCATCTCTCCCCTCTCCTCCTTCCTCTCCTCCTTCCACTTTTCTCTCCTCTCTCGTCTCCTCTTCCACCTCCCCTCTTCCCTCTCCTGTCTCCTGTCTCCTTCCCTTGTCTCCTCTCCCCTCTCCTCCTCTCCTCCTTCCTCTCCTCTCCACCTTCCACTTTTCTCTCCTCTCTCGTCTCCTCTCCCACCTCACCTCTTCCCTCTCCTCTCTCCACTCCTGTCTCTTCTGCTCTCTCCCCTCTCCTTCTCCTTCTCCTGTCTCCTCTCCCCTCTCATCTCTCCCCTCTCCTCTCTCCTCTCCTCCTTCCTCTCCTCCTTCCACTTTTCTCTCCTCTCTCGTCTCCTCTCCCACCTCCCCTCTTCCCTCTCTCCTGTCTCCTGTCTCCTTCCCTTGTCTCCTCTCCCCTCTCCTCCTTCCTCTCCTCTCCACCTTCCACTTTTCTCTCCTCTCTCGTCTCCTCTCCCACCTCACCTCTTCCCTCTCCTCTCTCCACTCCTGTCTCTTCTGCTCTCTCCCCTCTCCTTCTCCTTCTCCTGTCTCCTCTCCCCTCTCATCTCTCCCCTCTCCTCTCTCCTCTCCTCCTTCCTCTCCTCCTTCCACTTTTCTCTCCTCTCTCGTCTCCTCTCCCACCTCCCCTCTTCCCTCTCTCCTGTCTCCTGTCTCCTTCCCTTGTCTCCTCTCCCCTCTCCTCCTCTCCTCCTTCCTCTCCTCTCCACCTTCCACTTTTCTCTCCTCTCTCGTCTCCTCTCCCACCTCACCTCTTCCCTCTCCTCTCTCCTCTCCTGTCTCTTCTGCTCTCTCCCCTCTCCTCTCTCCTCTCTCCTCTCCTGTCTCCTCCTCCTTCTCCTGTCTCCCCTCTCCTCCCTCCTCTCTCCTCTCCTCCTTCCTCTCCTCTTTCCTCTCCTCTCTCTCCTCACTCCTCTTTCCTCTCTCCTGTCAGATAAAGGGTCTGGAGTGGTTGGTGTCCCTCTACAACAACAACCTGAACGGTATCCTGGCAGACGAGATGGGCCTGGGGAAAACCATCCAGACCATCGCCCTCATCACGTACCTCATGGAGAACAAGCGTCTCAACGGGCCGTACCTCATCATCGTGCCCCTCTCGTGAGCTCTCAGTCACACACACACACACACACACACACACACATGCCTTCCCCCATTATTAGTAGGCAACAAGTGTGTCTGTATGCATGGGGGGTACACATGTGAGGGGGCGGGGCATCCTCCATTGTCATGTCAAATGCTGCAATAATAACAAAAAGATAAAGTGATGTCACACAAAAGGAAGCATGAGTGACAGATGGAGCTGTTTGTTGTCAACAGAACTCTCTCTAACTGGGTGTACGAGTTTGACAAGTGGGCGCCGACGGTGGTGAAGGTCTCGTACAAGGTGAGGAGACAAGACGGGAGGAAACAAAGACATGAGGGTGGCTCTATGGTAGAGGCTGTAAACTTTTTTTTTTTTTTTTTTTTAAGTCTTTTATTTGACTTGTCCTTTCCTGTCTGCAGGGCTCCCCGGCTGCCAGGAGAGCCTTCGTCCCTCAGCTGCGCAGCGGCAAGTTCAACGTTCTTCTCACCACATACGAGTACATTATTAAGGACAAACAGATCCTGGCCAAGGTGGGAGAGATGGGATGAGCCCGACACACACACACACACACACACACACACACACACACACTCACTCACTCACTCACTCACTCACTCACTCACTCACTCACTCACTCACTCACTCACTCACTCACTCACTCACTCACTCACACACACCTAGATGCCTAGATGAGAATTATGAAATCCTCTTTAAACTTTGCTCTCCTCCTCTCCTCTCCTACTTTTTCCTCTCCTCTCTTACTCTCCTTTGATCTCCTGTCCTCCTTTCTCCTCTCCTCCCCTCTCCTCCTTTCTCTTCTCCTCCTTTCTCCTGTCCTCTCTCACCGTCCTTTCCTCTCCTGTCCTCCTTTCTCCTCTCTTACTCTCCTTTGATCTCCTGCCCTCATTTCTCCTCTCCTCTACTCTCCTCTCCTCCTTTCTCTTCTCCTCTCCTCTCCTTTCCTCTCCTCTCTCACTCTCCTTTCCTCTCTTGTCCTTTCTCCTCTCCTGTCTTCTCCTCTCCTCCCCTCCTCACCATTATCTTCTCTTCCTTTCTCCTCTCCTCTCCTCTCCTCTCCTCGCCTCTCCTCTCCTCTCCTCTCCTCTCCTCTCCTCTCCTCTCCCCTCCCCTCCCCTCCTCCCCTCTCAGATTCGTTGGAAGTACATGATCGTGGATGAGGGCCACCGCATGAAGAACCACCACTGTAAGCTGACGCAGGTTTTGAACACCCACTATCTGGCCCCGCGGCGTGTGCTCCTCACGGGGACGCCGCTGCAGAACAAGCTGCCCGAGCTCTGGGCACTGCTCAACTTCCTCCTGCCCACCATCTTCAAGAGCTGCAGCACCTTCGAGCAGTGGTTCAACGCCCCCTTCGCCATGACGGGAGAGAAAGTATCAGTAAGGAAAATATTCTTCTTCTCCTTCTTGTTCTTCTTCCCTGGATATAGGCCACGCCCATTTGCTTCTACATCCCCTGCCGTTTAGATCATCATATCCTCCTACAAGTCTGCCTTCTGCTACAATTGGCTGTCAAAGCTGAGTGGGCGTGGCCTATTCTTCAGGAAGTGCTTCATGGCTCGCCTGTAACTAAACCTGGTGGACGTTTTGGACACCGGGCTGAGCTACAACAACAACAACAACAACAACAACAACAGCTACAGTAGTCAATAACATTTTTGTGATCCGAGTGAAGAATTTGTTGGTTTGTCAGCGTCTCGCTCTCCGTGTCGCCAGGTTGACCTCAACGAGGAGGAGACCATCTTGATTATCCGACGACTTCACAAAGTGCTCCGCCCCTTCCTGTTACGCCGGCTGAAGAAGGAAGTGGAGGCACAGCTTCCAGAGAAGGCACGGCTCACCGGCACACACACACACACAGGGGCCAAACACACCTCGCACGGCTCTCCTGTATTAGAATAAGTGCGTGTGCGCTCACACACGCTGGCTGTGTTTCCTCTCCTGCAGGTGGAGTATGTGATCAAGTGTGACATGTCGTCTCTTCAGAGGGTTCTGTACAGACACATGCAGGCCAAGGGGGTCCTGCTGACGGACGGCTCAGAGAAAGACAAGAAGGTGAGGGGTCACATCACTCCACCATGACAAGGAAGTACTTCAATATCTCAGTCAGGAAGAAGGAACATCACTTTAGGAGTCTGAGGGACTTTGGGGATGTTTGGTTTCATATCTGTTCTCCTGCTTTTACATTCCGTGTCTCCTTGTTCGTTCCAGGGTAAAGGAGGCACAAAGACGCTGATGAACACCATCATGCAGCTGAGGAAGATCTGTAACCATCCGTACATGTTCCAGCAGATCGAGGTACAGCTGAGGAACGAGGCGGCGTCTGACCGGAAGGTTTTCACACACACAAGATCATTCACCTGAATCAACGTGCAACTCTTTTTCTTTTTGTAGGAATCTTTTTCAGAACATTTGGGATTCTCCGGTGGAATAGTCCAAGGGTGAGCTCACGTGTTCCTACTTTAGGACTTGTCCGTCCGTACACACACACACACACACACACACACACACACACACACACACACGCTTGTGACTCCTGTCCACCTTCCCTTCTTTGTCAGTGCTGACCTGTATCGGGCGTCTGGGAAGTTTGAGGTGTTGGACCGCATCCTTCCTAAGCTGAGAATCACCAACCACAAGGTGCTGCTGTTCTGTCAGATGACCACGCTCATGACCATCATGGAGGACTACTTTGCCTACCGCAGCTTCAAGTATCTGCGTCTTGATGGTGAGACTGTGTGTGTGTGTGTGTGTGTGTGCGTGTGTGTGTGTGTGTGTGTGTGTGTGTGTGTGTGTGTGTGTGTGTGAGCATCACTGTTGTCCAACTTCACTCCCTCTGTTCATCACAGGCACTACCAAGGCAGAAGATAGAGGAATGTTACTCAAGACCTTCAATGAACCAGGGTCTGAGTATTTCATCTTCCTCCT
This sequence comes from Genypterus blacodes, assembly GCF_046128005.1. Taxonomy (NCBI): domain Eukaryota; kingdom Metazoa; phylum Chordata; class Actinopteri; order Ophidiiformes; family Ophidiidae; genus Genypterus; species Genypterus blacodes. Next base: position 877,814 of record NW_027467015.1, on the reverse strand, counting down.
GAGCACCAGAGCCGGAGGTCTGGGCCTCAACCTGCAATCTGCTGACACCGTGGTCATCTTCGACTCGGACTGGAACCCGCACCAGGTAGGATTTCCTTTTTGCTTCCTCTCTCTCAGCCTGGACGTCCTCTCCTAAACCCCTCTGCCCAAGCTTTTAAAGACGCCGTCTTCCGTCTCCACCCCCTCTGTAGGACCTGCAGGCCCAGGACAGAGCCCACCGCATCGGCCAGCAGAACGAGGTCCGCGTGCTGCGTCTCTGCACGGTGAACAGCGTGGAGGAGAAGATCCTGGCTGCGGCCAAGTACAAACTCAACGTGGACCAGAAGGTCATCCAGGCCGGCATGTTCGACCAGAAGTCGTCCAGCCACGAGCGCAGGGCTTTCCTCCAGGCCATCCTGGAGCACGAGGAGCAAGATGAGGTCAGAGGTGTAAATGTGTTCATGAACGTGTGTGCGTGCGAGTGAGAGAGTGTGTGTTTCATCTCCTGCTTGTGCTGACATGATCTCATTTATTGCTTTTACCTGTTGGCGCCGTTTGCTCCATACTTTGATTAAAGAGGGCGGAGCCTACGCCGCTCAAAGCATCTGGATTGGATATTCTCGCCGGAATCGGTCGGTATTTTCCTCCCAGCTTCCTTGTTCTGCCGGAAGTTTGACGGAATTTGGACCGACCGACATCCTGCTCTGGCCTCCACTTTCAAAATAAAAGGGGAAGTGTGAGTAAACTAAAACAGGAGAGAATTGACTTGACACTGCTATTTATTTACCTTTTTCTCTATTGGGACTTGGAACTATTGAATGATCTGTGTATTGTACGTTGTGTTTGCTTTATTGGGACTATTTTTGTTGTTGTGAACAGAACAAATGCCACCAATGCACCTGCTGCACCGCCAAGCTGATTGTTCCTGTGTGTGTGTGTGTGTGTGTGTGTGTGTGTGTGTGTGTGTGTGTTCTTCTGTATGAGTTGTGTCTTCATATTAAAGTAATAGTGAGGTAAGTTACTTAACAGAGATCAACCTGCGTTCCTTTGGGACGGACTGAAACACATCCCTGTATCTCATGTGTCAGGAGAGAAACCTGACTGGCAGCCCATCAGTCTGTCACAGTGTGTGTCTGCTGCAGGAGGAGGATGAGGTACCGGATGATGAAACCGTCAACCAGATGATCGCCAGGAGTGAGGATGAGTTTGACCAGTTCATGGTGAGTGTGTGTGCTTGTTTGTGTGTGCGTGTGTGTGGTAAGAGTCAAAGGTGAGTAAGGTCCATACTTGTTCTGTCATGTTTCATGTAAGTGTAACGTGTGTGTGTGTGTAACGTCACGTATTGTGCCACACCATTGTTGTAACTTTGCTTAGTTGGACGACATCACTTTGTTATGATGTCATTTTATTTCCCTACTATCTAGGAAATCTTCCCTTAGTTTGATTCCATCCTTAGCTCAGCCACAATCCCGTCCTGACGTTCCCGTGTCCTCCCACAGCGCATGGATCTGGATCGGCGCCGAGAGGACGCGCGTAACCCGCGGCGGAAGCCTCGTCTGATGGAGGAGGACGAGTTGCCCACCTGGATCATGAAGGATGACGCTGAGGTGGAGCGGCTGACCTGTGAGGAGGAGGAGGAGAAAATGTTTGGTCGAGGCTCCCGTCAGCGCAAGGAGGTGGACTACAGCGACTCCCTGACTGAGAAGCAGTGGCTCAAGGTTGTCACAGGGCAGGAGGAGGAAGAGGAGGATTAATACGCATGTGTGTGTGTTTTCATCTTTATCTTCGCCTTTCTCTGCAGGCGATAGAGGAGGGCACACTGGAGGAGATGGAGGAGGAGGTGCGTCACAAAAAGACCACTCGCAAGAGGAAGCGGGACCGCGACGTGGACCTCCCCGGCCCCTCGTCATCCTCGGGGGGGCGCGGGCGAGGGGACAAAGACGAAGACGGGAAGAGGCAGAGGAAGAGGGGGAGACCGCCCGCCGAGAAACTCTCCCCGAACCCTCCCATGCTCTCAAAGAAGATGAAGAAGATTGTGGACGCCGTCATCAAGTACAAAGACAGGTGTGTGTGTGTGTGTGTGTGTGTGTGTGTGTGTGTGTGTGTGTGTGTGTGTGTGTGTGTGTGTGTGTGTGTGTGTGTGTGTGTGTGTGTGTGTGTGTGTGTGTGTGTGTGTGTGTGTGTGTGTGTGTGTGTGTGTGTGTGTGTGTGTGTGTGTGTGTGTGTGTGCGTGCGTGTGTGTGTGTCTGTGTCTGTGCTAAGAAGAGATCAACAACAGCTTCAAGTGTCCTGAACCTAAGTTGTTCTCTTTGTGTGAAAGGGGAAGTGATGTTGCACACTGATAGAAATCAAGGAAAGTCATGGATTTCCAAACGCCTCTTTCACAAACACACACACACACACAATTACACACGTTCTGACGTCCTACCAATGAAATTAGAGAACAGAATTAGCAAACAACTTTGATTCCAGGCCGCTTCAAATTGTGAGATAAAGTCAAAATGACATAATGCATAAAGATGCAACGATATCCTGTGAGGAACCTTCATACATGATGAACATTCACATGCTGATGACTGTGTGTGTGTGTGTGTGTGTGTGTGTGTGTGTGTGTGTGTGTGTGTGTGTGTGTGTGTGTGTGTGTGTGTGTGTGTGTGTGTGTGTGTCTGTCTGTCTGTCTGTCTGTCTGTGTGTTTGTCTCCTCTTGATGACGTCACTACTGTGCAGCGCCAGCGGGCGTCAGCTGAGCGAAGTCTTCATCCAGCTGCCGTCTCGCAAAGAACTCCCAGAATACTACGAGCTGATCCGCAAGCCTGTGGACTTCAGGAAGATCAAGGTGAGAGAGAGAGGAGACAACGAATCATTCATGTTTAATCAATATGCTCTTGAATGGAAAATGATGTCAACTAACAAACAACAGTGATGTCACCAGAACTGACAACGGGGTTTTTATTATTATTTTGTTCTCATACATGTTCGATGGCCTCGTGCTCATCGTTATGCTGTCTTCGAATAAAAATACATGTTTAAAAAAGTGACTGATCTTCATCGTGTCACCGCCGGCCTGCAGGAGCGAATCAGAGGCCACCGCTACCGTAGCCTGGGCGACCTGGAGCGAGACGTCATGTTGCTCTTCCAGAACGCTCAGACCTTCAACCTGGAGGGGTCACTGGTGAGCCTCGTTACAGACACACACACACACACACACACACCTTCTCTTCTCCTGCTATAAGGACCATTTGCACTGTAATGAAGACTGATGCCACTTTGTTTAAGTTTTCCCAGAAACCATTGCAGTCAAAACCAAAACAATGAAATGTAAAGCGTGTGGAGTTCAGGTGAGACGTATAAGACGATGTCATCCATATTTGTTCTGCAGATCTACGAAGACTCCATCGTGCTGCAGTCAGTGTTCACCAGTCTGAGGCAGAAAATCGAGAAGGAGGAGGAAAGTGAGGGAGAGGAGAGCGAAGAAGAGGAGGATGATCTGGATGAAGGATCAGAGTCAGAATGTAAGCATGTCGGTATGAACAAACTAAGAGTTTAAAAAAAACAAGTTTAATAGAGTTTTAACTTGTTGTTTGTGTGTGTGTGTGTGTGTGTGTGTGTGTGTGTGTGTGTGTGCAGCTCGTTCTGTCAAAGTGAAGATCCGCCTGGGCAGGAAGGAGAAAGGCGGCAGCGAGCGAGCGAAGGGACGCAGCAGCAGCAGACGCACAGGACGCACCAGAGCCAAACCAGTAGTGAGCGACGATGACTCTGATGAAGAGCAGGAAGAGGTAAGGCTGCGGCCATGTGTCCATAGATACTCACAGAGATACCAAAAGAAGCAGAATATTCAAAACAAAGATCCACACTGTCAAAATCATGCTTCTCTCAGCTTCCTAACATCCAAACGCAGATGAGCAGCTTGAGGTCTTCATCTTCTTCCCCTTCATTTCCTCCCCTTTCTTCTTCGTTGCAGGAGCGTTCACCCAGCGCCACCGACGACGAGTCCTGAACGGGAGAATGGAGGTGTTTGGTTTTTTAAAGGGATATTCCACTAAAAACTTGCAAACACGCACACAATACACACACAACACACAAACCGAGCAACTGTCCACACTCATCCCCCCTGTGTTCAGATTGCACCAAACAATAAGAGATGACAGAAGAAGAAGAAGAAGATGCAATCATATGAGTTTATAATATCAATATCAACGTTATTGATCCGTCGATTGATCCTAATAACGGGTAATCGAATCCTTTTCCTATACGGGTGAAAAGGTGCGTGACAAATAATCAATACGACTGACGATGTCGTACGCCGCGGTAGAATTGGTTAGTACACACACACACACAGTAATACGCTTGGAAGTGCCCTGAAATTTACGACTAATCAAATCGGAAGAAATCAAGTCTGAGCTGTTGTGATTGTTTTGTAGTTTATAAGCCATGTTTGTTTCATTTAAACCCTGTGTGTGTGTGTGTGTGTGTGTGTGTGTGTGTGTGTGTGTGTGTGTGTGTGTTGTAACGGCGCGCTCTGACAGTCAGCCAATGTGATTACCTAGGTATGTCTCTGTATGTGTGTGTTTGTGTGTGTGTACATGGCCTATTTGTGACCGGAGCTCACTGTTTGATTTGGAGATCCGGCGCTGCGGCGGAGTGTGTGCAAGGTGTTTCCAGACTTCTCAGAAGCTCTCCAGTATTTCACCACACGTGTTTTGGCCCCGGGTGAACCTGAGGTGAGGCCGAGGTCTCAGCTCTCCTGTCGTGTATATACAGAATTAAAAAGACGACAAAACCGAACCCGTCTCACTGCTGCTGTCCTATACTCTTACACCTCCAATAACAAGAGCACTTCAAACTGATTGTAGACGTTACAAAAAAGAAAAGAAAACCGGGTCCTTTAACTCGACTCGCCTGTCCTTCAGTCGTGGTGTGGTGGTCTTGGAATGATTTAAAGTGCTTTGTACCATTTGATGTACTTTGACCTGTTTTTTATGTTGCTCGTTTTAAGACAAAAGGACCAGAGGGACGGCGGCTCCTCTCTGTATGTGAATGCCTCCAGGATGTACGGTGTTAGATATGATGGAGAAATCCTCTTTGGAATACATTCAGTCATTGCATGTGTTCCTTTCTTATGATGGTACTGTAGGTAGCGCAACATTTCCTCCATTAAGTTATTAAATCTCTTTGTAATGTGTTGTGTCGCTGTTGCTGGAACTCAAGTTACAATAAACTGCAGTAAAACATGAGTGAGATGTTTTTCATGACTCTGGATTTAGTCGAATTGGTTGGTTGAATTGGAAAATGAAATCAAAATTGGTTGAATTGGTATACAGCAGTTATTAGTTGCGGCCCTGCGTGTTAAGTGACAGAAGCAGCTGCTCAGGGGCCCATGATGGTCAGGGGGGGCCCTTGATGGTCAGGGGGCCTGTGATGGTCAGGGGGGCCCCTTTGATGGTCAGGGGGCCTGTGATGGTCAGGGGGGGCCCTTGATGGTCAGGGGGCCTGTGATGGTCAGGGGGGGCCTGTGATGGTCACAGGGGCCCCATGGACAGATTTCGATGTTTTTAGATATAAGAAAAAAAAAGTAATCATCAAACATTTATGTATTATATTTCATATTCTAGGCCTGTCAGTTTGTTGAAAAATTTACAGTAATGTGGAAAAAGTCCAACCAGTTTCCTCTCGAACTTGAACATGTTCATTTCTAAGATGTAGTGTCTCGCTTTGACCACTAGGAGGAGGTCTCCTAAAATGCACACTTACACTTCTAAAGCTCTGCAGCCTTTACGAACAGCTATGATATTTTTATTTTATTTTATTAGATATTTTTTCGTACATACAAACTGTTTTGGTCACAAATTGTCCTTAAAAAACCTTCATGAAACCACAAACTGACCTGATTCTGCTCAGCACCACCAAATTTTAAGGTAAACTTTGATAAATGAATACGTCTTTATGCAGCTGGTATAAACAAGTTTACTACGCTCCTGCTGTTTGTTTGTTTTACTGGCTGGCCCAGAGAGAAATGTGTGAATGCACAGCCTGCCTGTGGGAAGATAGAATGTGTGTGTGTGTACAGTATCTCAACAGTGGGCCCTGTGTTGGATGTTGGAGTGTTTTAGCCAAAGCGAGGTGGCGTTGGGGAGGGTGAGGGTGAGGGAAGTGCAGTTTCCTGACTTCTAGGAAACCCTCGATGTCTTCAACGGCTCAAAAGCAGCTGTTGACATCTGCTGGGGGGGGGGCAGCAGCACATTCACAGGAGGTGCAGCTGTGTGCTGGAGCTTCTGGAGTTTTCATTTCATTATAAGACAGAGAAAAGAAAGTAGGTTGAGTATTTATTATTATTGTTTAACTTTTTTAGACGCGAGGCAGAGAGCCAGAACGAGGGATAGAGAAAGCAGAACTGAGACCCTGAAGCAAAATAGGCAATGTAATGTTCATGTCAATTGAAACAACAGGGCGACAGACAGGGCAACAGCAGAGTGCATGGATGACATCAGTGTTGTTGGTTCGATGATGTCATAGGTAGTTTTTACAGGACGTAGTTTGATCCGTGGAGTGACGTGTGTGTGAGATCAGTCAACGTCGGCTGATGCAGATTCATGATTGGATTGTAACCTTAACTTAGAGAGACCAGTTTGAGTCGTGGGGATGACACACACACACACATTTATTCCTCAACTTCAGCGTATGTACAACAATATATGCATTAGTGTGTGTGAGAGAGAGAGATTATGCATTTCTGATGTGGTGTCCCTAATCTTATCTAAGTCTGTGTGTGGCCATGGATTCACATGGCTGACCACACACACTGTACAGTGAAACACACACATACTGTGCATACACAGACAGGATTAGATAGTGTGTGTACTCTGTGTTTCTCACTAAGTCCCTGTGTGCTTTTCTGTTTGATATAGGGATGAACGTTGATACTGAGGCTCCATAACGCCTCCTCCAGTGCCAATGTGGCATCGTAGTCGGGCCTGCATTCACATATTTGATGTTCTATACGCATCGCTTCCTGTTCACGCCAACAGAGTGCCGACATGTACAATATACGTCACACTTGAAGTTGAGACAGGAAGCATCAGACACGTACGGAGATGAAACACCCCCCTTTTTAAGGCGTAGGACAAACAAACAAAGTAGGCTTTGATCCATTTACAACTCACCTCTAAAACATGCAAATACACACGGGGGAACTCTCATTCTGATGCTAATTTTATGCAAATGCAGGTTTATTTTCCAGATATTTTTTTGTCATTGTCGACGTCCAACAAAAGTTCAACTTCAGTGCCGCGGAGAAGAATGAATGACTCACATGTGACTCATGTGTCAGCAGGAGTCAGTCAAGTAGATGTTTTACGAATGCTATCAAGTGTAGGTGACAAATGTGGAACGACACAGACACACACACACACACAGGCCTCTATGTGCGCCTCTGAGCAGGTGTGATGATGTAAGTAGCAGCACAGGGTGCAGCCAATATTTCGACATTCTTGGAACACTTCCTACTACTGCAAGTCTTTACACACACACACACACACACACACACACACACACACACACACACACACAATCTAACTTCTTTGACAGATTAGCCTTATGAGCGTTGCACATCAACACATCTGCTCCCTCAGTTTTCTAATGACTTCATGGAATCTTGTGTGATACTGCAGCTGATCTGTGCGCTTGTATCTGCTTCCGTTTGGTGGGAAAGAGAGTGGAGGGAATTGACCGGAATACTGGGTCACTCCTCTGGATAAGCTATCTCTCATTTCTGACTCCATACATCAGATAAGGCAGAGGCTTGCGTGAATTCAGTTTGTGAAGGTTTGTTCATCAGGGCACCCGCTCTATTGTAACTGTGGCCTTATTAAAAGTGCAGTAAAGGTTATTATTATTTACCCATAGACAGGATTTGAATAATACATCATAGTGACGTTCTGTTTTGCAAATAATCTGTTTGCTTTTTCTACAGATATCATTATGCAAACCTCCTGCATACAGAGAACATCAGGATTTTTGCCACAACTCCACACAAACAAACGACAGACAAAAAGCAGCTAAGCAACACACACACACACACACACACACACACACACACTAATACACTCATACATTCGGTTACACTGACCTCAACTCCCTCCAACATCCTGAACCCAAAGCAGGAGGCAGACGGAGCAGCTGTTGCTCACACATGCAAACTCACGCTGCTGCTGCTCCACCGGACACAGAGTGACCAGCAGTGACGTTTGCAAGCTTTAAAGGTGAAACACATCTTTTAAATGATTGTACTTAGGATCTTAAACTGTTACCATCATCAGCTAAACCTCCTATCTTGGATTTCTTTTACTTCATTAAAAACAGAAATTAACAAACGATTATTGTTACATTCATATTTATTTGTATCTATCTCACTCATTCACACACATACACACACAAACACACAGTTGATGGGGTGATGCAAGGACGACACACACACACACACACACACACACACACACACACACACACACACACACAAAGAGTGATGACAATTTGGTTTTGGCCCCGCCCCTCGCCGGGCCTCACGCCACTGCTCTGGCCCCGCCCCCGCTGTCAGCTTCATTCAAAGCGGTCAGACGTGGGTCGAGCGTCTCTCCTGTTTGTTGTCGCCCTGTAACGCACGCGCCTCTCCGCTCCGTCGAACCAAGCGGCGGTTTGACGCACCAGGACACACACAGACACTCACACACACTCACGCGCTCCGCTCTTCCGTACGCGTCCTCGGGTTCTGCGTTCGGAGCTTTTAATTGAAGGGACCGTCATAAGGAGAACAGGGGACAGGGGACATGTTTCAGACGCTGCTGTCCACTTGCTGCTGCCTGCTGATGCTGATGCGCTGGTCGCCTCTGGCAGGTAAGAGACGCACATTCTTCTTCTTCTTCTTCTTCTCCGCTGTGCACTTTGTGTTATGTTGATATTTAGTTCGGACGTTTTTGACGCTGCTTGCCAGTGTATTCTCATTGTCATCCACATTTCCTCGATTTCCTTACGGCACTTTTGCGATGTTGGTGTGTAAATTTCCACAATCTTGATAAAAGTCGTCAAAAGAGCAAATGTATATAAAGATAATAACTGCGCTTTGTGTGCTCATGACGCAGTCGGTGAGGTTTATGATGATGTTCATTTCGGATGTATGAATGGAAATTGCGCACGGCGATGTGATTGGTTGGTTTTGAAACAGAACGTGTCGGCAGCCAATGCCTTTGCTCCGTGCTGCCGGCGGGTTTCAGGTTTCAGGTGGGAGGAAATGATGCGCAAACCAGCGGCAATCAGCGAGAAAGGGTGCGGCCACACCCAGCTGGACACTGAGATGGACCCACAGCTAGAGTGTGTGTGTGTGTGTGTGTGTGTGTGTGTGTGTGTGTGTGTGTGTGTGTGTGTGTGTTTGTGTGTTTGTGTGTGCCACAGGATACATGATTACAAGAAGGGGAATGGGAGCACTCACACACATAACATAATGGAGGAGGAGATCTCTCTCTGCCACACACACACCTCCCAAATATTCTGGGTCTCCTGCCAGATTTTTGGGGAAATTCTTACTCACGTTAGTGCAGGGTAGTGACTCACACATAGTTTGTGTGTGTGTGTGTGTCATCTACAGGAACTTGTTATTGTGTAAACTAACTACAGCACTTTGCTCTGTTTCATCACAATTTTGGTCAGAAAGTGATCTAGTATGCAGCAACATCACACTCACAACAATGCACAACTCAGGGCTGAAACAACCAAACAATAACACATTTATATACTACATGAATTGTTTTCATTCATTCATCTTGGAAAATGTCTTTGGGTTCTTAAATGCATGAACTCGGTCTCTGGAAACCTGCATTTTACTGATTAAAAAACCAAACATGGAGTGAACCCAGTGCCCTAAAGGTTAACAATGTGCTGAGCATTAACCTGTCAGCCTCTAATCTCCCAATAACTTTCTGCCCCTCTGAGGGATTTTCAGATTAGAATTTTGGTGTTTTCCATTACATCTCTCTCTCTCTCTCTCTCTCTCTCTCTCTCTCTCTCTCTCTCTCTCTCTCTCTCTCTCTCTCTCTCTCTCTCTCTCTCTCTCTCTCTCGCTCTCTCTGCAAAAGTCTGTGTATAGTCTGTTTTAGCTTTAGTTGCGGCCTGTTGCTCAGTCGAGGCGTATTCACACTCCGCAGGAAAGTGGAATGAAATCACAGGTTTGTCTTCCCTCTGCTGTGACTCAGCGACCTGTGCACACGACCCCACGCCCCTGCCCGCTGTGGCTTTCATCAGTCGGCCTCTGTGCTCTAACTGCCCTGCTCGTGGGCCCGTGTCAGTCAACCTATTTCTCAGTTGACCCCGTTGAACTGGTTTACATCCCTACGGCGAGATTACAGACCAGCACAAAGCCACATGTGAAGCTTTCAGTCTGCGGCAGCGGCGGCGCCCCTCGTGATGCATCTTGGGGATTTATGAACTGCTACATATAGAAGTGTAGCCCTGGCTGCTTGGGTTGTCTGTCTGAGTCGGAGAACACGTCCCTCTGTGAAGGGTTTTGACTGGTGGGCTGGGTATGCGGGGATGCGTGTGCGTGCATTCGTGCTTGGTGAATATTGGGTGTATTGGCCTGAAAGAGACAGGAATGCATTGTTGTAAGTGGCAGAATGCAAGTCACACGTCGTCACAAAGGAGGTCTGTTGTGATGAAGACTCGTCAAACCTCAGGGGAGTTTCTGCCTGTCATTGTGCCTCTGGGCGCAGTGAGACCAGCAGTATGGCTCCTCTCAATGGCCTTACATGGTAGTTTCATGGCGGGGCAGGATGCTGGTTTTTGTGTGTATAAATAGAAGGCTGAGCGCTGCTGAATCGTCTCCAGTGTACTGATAATATCATATATATTGTTACGAGAGGTTTTATTTGCATTAAGAAATTAAAGAAGTGGTGTTTAAACGACGGATAACGCCGGATATACACAAAGAAACACACACACGCGAGTAGCAAAACTGCGTTGATGTGTTCTTGGCCAAAGCTCTGACGTAATTTATGTGATTATGTGATTATGACGTAATTTATTTTCTGGTGTAGCGAGGAGCCCAAACTGTGCCGAACGACTCACAAAATTCCGCTGTGCTGGATGTTACCTCGCTTAAAATGAAGCCATCTGGGACTTTTCCCGTATTTCTGACGGAAAGGCTCGAGTCCTGTGGCGATAAAGGCCGAGTGACGTTCCCCGGGAGGCTCGCGGCGCGTTTGATGTCCAACGCCTTGGAGATAAGGAAGCGCGTGCGTTTTTGACCCACTTATCTCATCCAAATTCGCTTGCGCACGGAACAAACCAAAGGAGCTGTCAGACACTAGGTGCGTTCAGGAGCTGGGAGCTGGCACCAAATGCGGGATCGTGAGCTTGTATTTTCCCCTGGAATTAGGGAGTGTTAAGTCTGTGCCACCGAAGTGTTATGAACTTCCCGCAAAGTTTTCCTTGTTATCACTTCTGCCGAGAATGTACGGAATCTGGCCAGACGACCCTGCCACATCCGCTCACTTTTTAGCTTTTGTTTCGTTGTTTAACGGTGAAAGGGAGGTTGAACAAATTGGCAGAGTGCCTGGGTCCTCATGTTCACCCATCGCTATCATAACCGGCCAGACCCCTGCCTATGTGTGTGCGTGTGTTGGCGCTGTTTTGTATGACGCCCAAGATTAAAAGAAACACAAACTTCAAACGCGTCCTGTTTGTGTGGGTGGGTCACCATGGTGATGTTGTTATGAGGAATGGCACCCTGGGGCCAATCGGCAGCAGGTGGTGTGATGGCTGAGCTCCTCCCATTCTATTGTCTTAAAGGGAGATGGACTAGTGGAGGATGACAGGGCAGAAAGGTGACAGAGGCCCTTACACACACACACAGACACGCACACACAAACATACACACGCTCGCTCGCTCTAAAGTTAATGATGCAGTGACCTGTGCCAAGTGTGTGTAAGGCCTGTGTTAGTTGCACTCTGATGTTGCTGCCTCTCTTTGCTTTGGGACCTAAAAGAAGGTCATTTGAGGTCACATGGCTTTAAACTTGAGTGTGAAGCTGAACTGAGGTGTGAGAAAGGTGTGTGTGTGTGTGTGTGTGTGAAGAGAGAGGGGGGCTCTGGGTAAATGGGTCAGTCAGTGTAGCGAGAGAGAAGTATGTGTGTGGCTGATGGAAAATGCATCAAAGTTTCCAGCGTTTCCACGGTGATGCACACTGGCGAGCAGGCATGGGTCCGTGTGTGTGCCTGTGTGTGTGTGTGTGTGTGTGTCTGTGTTGTCTAAAGGAAGTCCAGTTAATACTCCACATCGAGGCTTCATTACCTCGTATATCCTGTTCCTGTGTCTGAGTGTCGTTATCTTGTAATTTGGGGATCGGTTACGCAGCGAAACAAAGTGTAAAAGGTGCCGTTTCCTCATCTTAAGCTGTGTGGCCTTCAATTGTTCACTTTTTCTCTGTGTGTTTTCAGTTAATGATTGGCATGAGAGGCGTGTGAGTGCGAGTGTAGACACAGGGTGATTATAGGAGTTTGCATGGCAGTGCTGATAAAACAGAGCCTGTGATGTCGTTGTGCTCCTTCCTTTGTGTTTCTACGAAAGCTTTAGAATGAAAGCGATTCTTGTAGAACTTATACCTTGACACTAGCTACTCTGACGGTGAAAGAATGTAAAGAATGACGCGGCATTTCTCAGTTTAATCTAATATGATATAGAATTAGATGCCATCATGACTCTACACATTTGTGTTTGACCTTCACAGATGCGGCGTTGACGTGCAGCTCCAGCCAGTTACAGTGCAGAAATGGGAGGTGCATCACTAACAGGTGGATCTGCGACGGAACGGATGACTGCGGCGACGGAACGGACGAGCTTCCTGCGACCTGTGGTGTGAAACTTAACCTTGACTTCAGTTAAAAGTGATAGAAACATAACAATAACCTAAAGCAGCGAAGATGTTCATGTTGACGTTTTGTGCAGCTGCAAGTGACTGGTTGAACTTCATCTCACTGCTGAGGTCTGAAGCAACGTGACTCATACTTCCTGCTTCTGTCCGCAGAGGCCAAAACGTGTCTGTCCTCGGAGTTCAACTGCGGCGCTCCCCGGTTTCAGTGCATACCAGGCCGCTGGCACTGCGACGGCGGGTCTGACTGCCAGAACGGGGCGGACGAGAGCAACTGCAGTAAGACGCCAAAGCTGAATTTGTTTACTTTTTGGATAAATCAGTATTTATTCATTTGTTTGGGCTTTATTAATCTGTGTGTCCTGCCTGTCTCCTCCGCCTCGACTACAGCGGCCAAAGAGTGCACAGACAAGCAGTTTCAGTGTGCCAATGGCCAGTGTGTGTCAACTTCGTTTGTCTGCGACGGAGACAACGACTGCTCGGACGGCTCAGATGAGGCCTCCTGCACCAAGCCCACCTGCAGCTCTCGCTCCTTCCAGTGTAACAACACCCTGTGCGTGCCGGCGCTGTGGCTCTGCGATAACGACAGGGACTGCAAGGACGGGTCGGACGAGTGGCCGGAGAACTGCGTGGGTCGGGAGAGGACGGCGGTGCCCTGCGGTGTCAACGAGTTTAGGTGCGAAAGCGGACAGTGCATCCTGAGCAGCCGGAGGTGCGACGGCGGCTTCGACTGCCAGGATCGATCGGACGAGTTCAACTGCAGTACGTCGTCTTTACTTCCTACTTAATATTTAATACCTCTGCATACAGATTAAGCCTCGTTCAATCCGTGGACCTGTGCGTCAATATTGACTCAGGATCCACAAGGAATCATGTCGGCGGCGAATTCCTGTTTGTCCCACATCCCCTCTACCGTCTCGTCTCTCCCGTCTCACTTCGCTCCATCTTCTCTTTTCTAGGTCGTCCTACTTGTCGCCCTGACGACTTTCAGTGTGTCGACGGCTCGTGTATCCCCGGCCCCCGGCAGTGTGACGGCACCTTCGACTGCAGGGACCTGAGTGATGAGGTCGGCTGCCACAGAGGTAATTCCAAGTCTAATCTCAGTCTGATTGCTTTTATAAAACCATAAGGCTGTTAAACGATTTACCTGTGGATGTAGCGTAAAGTCTCGCTCCCATTATTAGACCTGGACTGAATTCACCTTTCCTCGCTTTTCCCCGCAGAGAGAGCGTGCGGCCCGAGCATGTTCAAGTGTGGAAGTGGGGAGTGTATCAGCATGCAGAGGGTGTGTGACACAAAGTCAGACTGCAGGGACGAGTCAGACGAGCCAAGCGACAAATGCAGTAAGTAACCTTTTTGTATACTTGCTTTGCTTTCAAAATGTGATCTAGTGTGTGTGTGTGTGAGTGTGTGTGAGAGAGTGAGTGTTTATTCCCTGCGGCTGTTCTAAAGCACTGTTGCTGAGGGGAAACAGGGAACCCAACATGGTAGACTGGAAAGTATGAGTGCAGCTGGCCGGTCTGGATACTTTGTGGTTTTGGAGTGAGCGAATTCACTGCAGATTTGAGCTTCTGTAAAGGAAAAATATTGTCACTGACGGTTATTGGAACGCCGCGTGTCCCCCTCAGATAAAAACGAGTGCTCGGACAACAATGGCGGCTGCTCGCATGCCTGCAACGATCTGAAGATTGGCTACAACTGCTCCTGCCCGGCCGGATACAGCCTGAAGGTGGATAACAAAGAGTGTGAAGGTAATGAGACGCGGATCAGACGGCAGCGTTTGTGTTTCACCCAGTTTAAGACACAGGCCAGGGAAAACTGCTCCCTGCCGCCTCTCAAAGCCTTAATTTGACGCCTTGTTCCCTCGCCTGCAGACATCGATGAATGTGCCGAGCCGGACACTTGCAGTCAGATCTGTGTCAACCTGCCCGGCAGCTACAAGTGCGACTGCGAGGCCGGATACAAGATCGATCCTGTCAGCCACGAGTGCAAGGCGGAGTCAGGTAGCGTGCCCTACCTGTACTTCACCGACAAACACGAGGTGAGGAAGATGACGGTGGACAGCAGCGAGTACGTCCCCCTGATCCCTCAGCTGAAGAACGCCGTGGCTCTGGACGTGGACGTTCCCAACAAGAGGATCTTCTGGTCTGACCTCTTCTGGAAGACAATCTACAGGTAAAATATTCACCGAGTGCAGCAATGAACCAATCAGAGAATCACATGAAAGCGACAAAACAACAACAACAACTCCGTCTCCCTGCCCACAGCTCCAGCCTGGACACGGCCGGTGACGCCTCCTCTCACAACGTGGTGATCAACGGCGAGGTCGAGGCCCCGGAGGGCATCGCAGTGGACTGGATCCACGGCAACCTGTACTGGACCGACAGCATGAAGATGAGCATCTCCATTGCGACGACGGACGGGCGCAAGAGGAAGACCCTGATCGACGAGGGCCTGGAGAAGCCGCGGGCCATCGTGGTGGATCCCATCAATAAGTGAGTCTGGCTTAGTGTTGAACTGGGACGCTTCTCTCGTTGTCAAGGTTCCAGCTTGTAAACGGTTCTCATCCGTCCTCTGCAGTTTCATGTACTGGACAGATTGGGGACAAGCGGCCAAAATAGAGAAGAGCGGGTTGAACGGAGCTGACCGCGTCGCCTTGGTGACGGAGAACATCGTCTGGCCCAACGGCGTCACCCTGGGTAAGTGGAAGTCCACACGAGGAACGCACAATGAAATAAGATGAAAGTCAGTGCATTTAATCGTCTTTGTGCGTTTGTTCCTCTCGGTGCACAGACATCATCAAGCAGCGTCTGTACTGGGTGGACGCCAAGCTGCACGCCATCTCCAGCGTGGACGTGAACGGCGGGACACGACATAATATCATCATCGACGAGGAGAAGCTGTCCCTCCCCATGTCCCTGACTGTCTTTGAGGTTAGCTGAGACGTTGATTAATGGAGCTGGAACAGTTTAATGTCATTAGCAACATTGTGATCTCGATTCTAAACGCCATCACCTTAATCCTGATCAAGTTAATGTTGGAGTAGATGAATGATGGACGCGTTGATGTCGTTGTTTCACCGTCCTGTTTGTTTATGTTAAAACAGGACAAAGTGTTCTGGACCGACGCAGGCAACAGCGCCGTTTACAGCGCCAACCGTCAGAAAGGAAACAACATCACAGAGCTGGCGAGGGACCTGCACCAGCCGGAGGACATCGTGCTGCACCACAGCCGCAAGCAGCCCACCGGTAACGCCAAACGCCATCACCACAAACCCAAAAAGTTGACCCACAATGCAACACCATGGCCGCATCGCGCTCTCTTTCTAACGCTTTCTACTCCTGCTGGTAGGTAAGAACTGGTGTAGCGAGGGAAACAACATCAACGGAGGTTGCGAGTATCTGTGTCTCCCGGCTCCCGTGATCAACCAGGGTTCACCCAAATACACCTGCGCCTGTCCTGACCACATGACCCCTGGACAGGACACCAGGAAATGTGTGCCGGGTAAATGTTTCCCTTCACCTTTTACACCATAAATAAACGGGAAACGCCGCGCAAAACATTGCCGGCGCTCCTTTTTCCTACTTTTTCTCATTGTTATTCTTCCCAGCAGCCCCTCCTGCCAAACCTGAGCCCACCTCTACACCTGCCGCCACCACCACCTCAACCTCAACCACCACCACCAGAGCAGCCAGAGAGCCTTCAAGCACCTCCTCTCTTTTTCTCTCTGCTGTTTCAGTGAATAACAAATTAGCAGCTTTGCCCGAAGAAGCCGAGACGTCCCACCACGTCGCTCTTTACGTTGTGCTGCCATTAAGTGAGTTTGGGCGACGCCTCCTCTCACACATTGAACACCTCTCTCTCTCCTTCTCCCTAAATGACCTTGGACTTCTCTCCTTCTCTTCCTCTGCCGCCCTGTAGTGCTTGTGTGCCTGCTGGCGTTCGGAGCCGTGTTCCTATGGAGACAATGGCGTCTCAGGAACACCAACACCATCCACTTTGCCAACCCCGTGTACCAGAAGACCACCGAGGACGAGGTACACATCTGCAGGAACGGCTCTGATGGCTATGTGTATCCTCAGGTATCCTCAGAATGATGCCAGAACGCTGCCTCATTATCCGTCATCATGTGATAAAATGTCAAACGCTCATTCGGTTTTCCGTCTTTTCTTTGTGTTTTTGTTGCAGAGGCAAATTCTGGGCATGGAGGACATGGACGTTGCGTGATCCGGACAGGAAGAGGCGGACTGGAGTTTTATTTTGAAGAGATAGTTTTTTTTTTATTAAATTTTTTTTCTAATGCAAATGTTGCATTCCGCCCCCCCACTCTCCAGTGACCTGATTTGTCAGCTTACTGTACGTTCCTGACCTCAGCACTGTGCCGTCAAACTCTGGAGGAAGAACTGAAAGTGAAGAAGAAGAAGGAGGAAGGAGAAAATATATATATATATCTCAGAGATGTTTTTGGTTTCCTGTGACCACAAAATGGAGCACAAGGTGCAGGAAGCCCACAAGTCTCAAAAACAGAAAATGGCTCCCAAATGAAGGATGAAGAAGGTCGACTCTCCAAACCTCAGAGCCTTAAATCTGATATGATGAAGTTTGTCTCTGTAAATCAGCGCCATCTGTGCTGCGTTCTTGCTTCGGTGCACATTCTCTCAGATTTCCAGCCGAAAAAAAGCAAAGTAACCCTGCACAGATGTCGCCCGTAGTTATTTCTCGATTTTTCCTTTTGCCACAAATAACAAATACTACCATTTTTACCGACACGTACACATTTACTCTCCGAGCCGCGTTTGTTAACCCACCGAGTGTTTTCCCCGCTTGGTTTCATGCACATGCAGGTCGCGCAGGTCTAACCTGTGCGACCTGACCTGCGATGCCTTTTCGCGGCCGTGTGTGCGTTCCACCCACACACTGGCAGCTTTGTCCCGCTTTGTTTACATTCATTGAGGGGACCTGAAAGCCTTATTGATCCCCACTACCTTCCACAGCAGGTTGGGTGTGTAGCTCATATCGTCGTGGTTTAGCAACAGAAATGTTGAAATGACACTCAGTATGTTTACATGCATATTAAACTTTAGATTATGCTGCAATTCAGGCAATAACATGATTTTGAAGGTAATTCTTGTTATTCTTGCAACAAGCCCAGATGATGTAATTGGAAATTGATTTATTCAGGCATTTAGACTTGAAATTGTAGTAATTCCATACAGAGTTACATATATATGATACCAAAGGCCTGTTTTGTTTTCTGCAATAGTCTTTCCTTGAAGCTCCTATTGTAAATTAGTACTCTGATGTTCATTTTTGCAGTTTGCGACCAATCCAAAGTAATATGAGGATATTTAAAGCGTGGACAGATTAACAAATATTTTACGTTGTACAGTGAATGTTAAAACAAGCTGCTGTTTTTTTTCCCGAGGTCAACCAAATTGAAGAGAAGTTGTTGTTATTTTAATGCTTGTGTGTGTGTGTGTGGGGGGTCGCTTAAGTCCAAACTGTTGAATGTCTGCGGGTGGATTAACTTTGGCGTTACTGTAAATAGTTTCTGTAAATGTTTTGTACACACTCCTGTGTTCACTCTGGTGTTGCCTTTTTACATTTGTACATTCCAATGAAGAAATACTGTAAATACTGGAGATTCTTTTATTTATTTATACAAATATATAAGAGAAGATGTTTGATTTATGCTGCCTTACTGTGCGTACACTATTGACACTGCGTGTGTTCTATGACTCCTTGTTTTAGTGTTTATGACGTCCTTAGACTCTCCATCCTCACATAATTTATTTAGCATCTGACGTTTTGTTTCCACTGTGAGATAACTGTCAAAGGCACATGCATGACGGCAGCGTGTATGTGTGCGTCTGTAGGATTGAATGCACAAACAGCCAGCTTGTTACACACAAAATGCTTGGAATTGTATCACCTATTATTTGTTTTTGTTAAATAAAAGCAAATCTATGTATTTCTGTGGCGCCAATTAGTTTTTTATGACACAACGCCAAACATAATGATTCCTTATGTCGATCGATCGTAAAGCACTAAGGGTTGTTCTGCTGCTCTGCACTGATAAGCATGAAATCTGTGTCTCTGGCGTGTTGCCTGGAGACGCCGCTGTCGCTCTCCATCAGTGACACAACACAGACTGAAGGAGACTTGATCCACAGCAGGCTACACTTCCCTCTCTGCCTTTTGTTCTAGAGCAGATTTCTTGTTTCGAGTTAATACATTACAATGGAGAAGGCGGTTTGTTAGTGTGTGTGTGTGTGTATGCTTGTGCTGAATGACCTGCCGTTTGCACCTCCTGCGCCGCAGGTCTGCTTTGGTTTCGGCCGAGCAGAGTCAAGTTGAGTTTTAAAACAGCCCCAACTGGATAAACTCCCCGCGCCTCCATCACAGGTCAAAAGTCACAGAGTTCTGCTCTAGTTAAGGAGGAAATGATGACTGTGCACATTGTGATGTCTCCTGTTTTCCTTCAAGCCCTTTGGAGTGGAAACCACCCACGTCTTCCCCATTGAGCACAGAAGAAATTCCATCTTAAAATTAGTTTGTGGCTTATTACGGTCAAGCCGTTTTCCAGTTTTTCGTGGGAAAAGGCGCCATGACAGATTTCTTTTTTCGTCCCTCTAATGGATAGAATCTTTCCCCCACAAGCAGCAGCGTATTCACCCATCATCCGCTACAGATCAGAGTAGAAAGAGCAGGTTTGTCTGTGGAGTGTGTGGCAACGGTATGAAACATCACATTATATGACATCACATCTGAGGTGTGCACAGCCAGAAAATGCAAGAACTATGTGTGTGTGTGTGTGTGTGTGTGTGTGGGGGAGGGGGGTGTGGGTGTGTGGGTGTGAATGTGTGTGTGTGTTGACGTCACACATGGCCTGTTTCAGGGAGAAGATACCAGCTCATTGCCGTGGGGAGCTGTGGTATGTTGTCTGTCAAGGTCTGTGTCCACATTCCAAACACACCCCACATTTGGTGGCATTGCGTCGAATGGGGAGCAAAGAGCATCTGTGACGCCCCTTTGCTCAACTAAGAATAAAATGGTCATCTTCAATTGCCTCTGGCGTCGATTGCACCTAAAGACAAATAGATCACTGCTGCTGACAGTGTTCTGCTCTGAACAAAGGGATCTGAGTGCCATCATGTGCTAATGAGCCTCCTCACCTCCCCCGAGGCACAGATACGCCTGAGGCTCAGGTGACAGGTGGCACCTGTTACCCTGGCTTCCGCATCGCCATCATCGCCTCATTATTTACATATGTCCACCATTGGCCAGCAGGCAAGAGAAGGGGCGGGGTTATTGTCACACCACTGAATCGTAAGCAAGAGGGAGTGTCCTCGCAAAATTGACAGGGGAAGCTGAGATAACCAAACATGGCACCAACTGTCCTGGTGATAAGACAACAACATACTGTTTCGTCTCAGCTTGGCAACCGTAATCCAAACAGGAAGCTGCTGAGTGAAGCCGGCTCCGGCTCAGACTGCTGCTGCTGCTTATCAGATCAATTGCAAAACAAGACAAAAAGGAAAGTTGTATATTTTGAATCGACTTGTCAGTGAAATGTGACGTTTGCTGGGCGTCCACCATCAAGTCCACAACACCAACAGATAAATGATGGCAGCCTCTCTGATGTCTCCGTCACACTCTCTCCCGTGCTGAGATAAACCGCTCTGACTGTGACGATGTTCTCTCACTTTCCAACAACACCATCGTCCTTGATCTCGCTGCTGAAGTGACCCAGTTAGTTCACCACAATCCACATTCATCCTATGCAGCTGCAGGTGCAAGTATGTCTCTGAATAAAGGCCCGAGTCACCACAGCTATGAACTGTTTGACAAAGTTGTATGTAACTTATCCACTTTGTAAAATGCCACATAGATCATAAATAATAGCCTGGTCATATGGTCACAGCAGCAGGCAGCTTCTATTGAGAAATGAGACACACACAGAGTGATGCAGGGCTCTAGATGTAGAGAAAAGTCTCTTGTTTCCAGCTTGTCGGACGATGAAAGTGCTTCCATATGCCTGTGTTGGAGCTCAGACTCTGCGGGGAGGCATTTGCATCTGTGTCTGTTTAATACAGATCACATAAACCCGTGGGAAGAGGATTATTCATGCAGCCAAAACTGAGGGACAAAATGTTGATGTTTACTTGAAAGAGAAATTCTCTTCCTGTTGCCTCAGATTGTGGGCAGTTTAACTGTGTACAGCCAAACATGTGTGGCTGCTAACCTTGAACATGGAAACTGGGAAGAGGGTAAAATGTAAAAGTGAAGAACAGAAATGTTTATGGTGGTGCATCACATGTTTGTTTTGTGTGGCTGTATATTACAGTCTCACCATTATTCATATCTTTACATCTTTATTTATCTTTACAACTACTTGTGTTTTTTTAAGGTGTTGGTTCTCTCATTTATAGCCCAGATATGATCGTGTCTCATTAGATAAACAGTGACTGGATAAGAACCAAACCTATGTGGACAAAGGAGCAGAATAGCTCTCTGACGTCACAGACATACTTCATAGACATACTCACTTCCCCTCCACATGCAGCTCATAGGAGGCAAATGTGAGAAAGCAAACAGCGATCTGGGGCATCAAACCACACACAGAGGCCCAAAGGGGGACATGTAGAGTGAAACTTTATGGCTTAGGGTGTTACACACTCATGTGATCAGGAAATGAAGAGGCTGTGGGTCGATTTAAAAGTCTGATATGGAAGCGTGTTGCAGTCTTGTGCTCAAGGCCATGAGACCCTCGAAGGACGTTAATGACTGGCAGATAAAGATACAAGGTCTTAGACAAGGTCCTTAAATGTGTATTTGATTTATGATTTATTGTAATGCTGCAAACATCGAGCACAAGCTTCCGATTCCTAATGCGGTTCAGATCTATAGACAGTAAAGGATAAGCTTGTCTGTAAGTGTGTTACGTTTATCTGAAGCCGCTTCGTCTCTTTCACTTCATATCATAGTGCGGTTTATTTTGGGTTCTGTTTGCGTGCTTTATTGTCTCATTATCATCCCACTCTGCTCTCACTCACAGGCTGCAGAGCACAGATACATGTTCCGATTTAATCATATTGCAGTGGGTTGTGTTTGTTTTGGAAATGGTCTTTTTCTTCAGAGGAAAAATTATTACGCAACCAAACAGATACTGAGAAGCACGATGTTAATTTTTGATTGATTGTTGATTATACTGTTTATTGAGCTTTCACTGAGACAGAACTTGATTACTTTCTGGCCGACCTGTTTCAACCGCAGACACATCAAGTCATGGCCAGATGTGGAATATATTTTATTTGAGTATTTCCATTCTGTGCTAGTTCTTCGTTTCAAGGGGGGATTGAAGTTTCTACTGTGCATCTATCTGATGGATGGATTAAGGATCTGGTGAGATAAGTCCTGGGGTAAGAGAATACAAGTAAATCCTGTGTCTCGACATTGTTTCAGCCTAAAGGCAGGGTGCTTTTAAATGGAAATAACCTGACAGTGACCTGACAGTGAAGACCTCCAATTATTCATTACTGTTTGAAACAAAACTTGTGTCTCCATTGCAAACAAATGATCCTCCAATTTTGAACAGTTTAGAATGAAATAATGACAATTTTGGAATACTAATCAATAAATGTTTGTTTAAAAATTACAAAAAAAAATAATTATACAATTTATTTCCACTTTGACGTTATAGTACATTCTGCTGCTTTAACTCAAGAACAAATTTGCTGAACTTTAATCACACGATGGTACTTTCGAAAGTAAATGTATTGAAATTATTAGTATTGTTATTATTATCATTAGTAGTAGTGGAAGTAGTGAATTAGGTCTTTCTCACTGCCGCTTCCTGATATAACTTTTTGGTCTCTATCGCCCCCTGGTGGGAATTCTGAGCAGCACGCTCTGCTCGGGTAACTCAGGTGAGCGTGGCTCTGGTAAATGTTTCACCTGAGTGTGGTGACGTCACAGCACCTACAGGAACCAGAAACGCTGGGATCCACGATGAGCGCTTCTGGCTGTTGAATTTTCACCACTTTGGATGGACAAACCGCGCTGATACGAGCGAAATTCCCGGTCTGAGTTCAAACGGACTTTGTGTGTTTCGTGGACCATGTCGGCTTCCGCTATATTTGTGCTGGACCTGAAGGGAAAGGTAAGCACTGCGGAGCTGCAAGAGTACGCTGATAAACAGGCAGGTGGACCACTGAAGGTTCGATCAGCCGCTAGAGCCAAACTGGAACAATGCGTTAGACGTTTGAGAGTTTGTGTAAAACTTTTGAAGTGTGCCTTTAAGTGTCAAACATTAATGGCGTTTGCGTCGTTGTGTCGTTAAATATTAATAAGCAGCGACCCATTCATTGGCCTTTCCCCTGCTTCTCTGCGACACTTCCGGATACATGACAATTCACGGCAGTTGAAAGGGACACACACACACACACACACACACACACACACACACACAGTGCAGCCTTCAGTCACTTTGACAAATATAGAAGTGAAACCTTACACCTTATTCGACCCAGCTGGGAGAAAACAACATTGTTTCCATGTCCTCCAGTGTGTGTTTTCTGCAGCAGGAGTTGTTTGGCTTTATCTAATCAAATGAGTTCATGGTATCTGTTTCCCCTGTTATAGGTGCTGTGAGCCAATGTTCCCACAGTAGGAAGTGTTCTTTCAGGGGTCAGGGAGTTACATTATAAAAATCACTGTTCCCTTTTTTACCTATCATGCATATTGATAATTATTGACCTTGTTTTTTATTAATATACTATTGCATGGATTGTGTTGCGATATCATTTAAACTAGCTGGGTCACAGTGACGTCATCAGTACTGCCGAGGGTTAGTGTTCTGATTTGTTTTCATTCTCTTCCTTCTTTATGTGTACAATATATTAAGCTTTTATAATTATTTATTTATTATATAAATATACTTGACATGTGAGGAAGTGACAGAACCTCACACACCGCAATGTCATGCTGGCAACTTTACGACAATAAAACCAAAATGATTTATTAGAGCAAATACAATAAATGTGCACATAAACAGGAACTGCCAGATAGAATTACACTTCTTTGAAACATGGCATTGATTAATTAAGATTCCAAAGTTTGGGAACCCAAGAAATAGATGGTAACAGGAAGTGACGCTTTAAATTTTCGTCAAAACTTCATACTGCTGACGAGCGTATTGGTCTGATAACTGTGTGATGTCACTCCGCTCAGGTGTTGATTTGTCGCAACTACAAAGGCGACGTGGACATGGCGGAGATCGACCACTTCATGTCCATGCTCATGCAGCACGAAGAGGATGGTCTCATCTGCCCCGTGATGTCACGCGGCAACGTTCACTTCATGTGGATCAAGCACAGCAACCTGTACTGTATCTTTGTCCTCCTGGATGTTGATTTTTGACTCGGTGTGAATGTATTTAACTGTAATCTGGGACATGTCTCACTATTGTAATGGAAAGTCGTAGGCTTACGTGAGTGTGCACAGAATTCTCCTTGACTCGACCTCTGTGCAGTGGTGGCCACAACAAACAAGAACTCCAATGCCTGTCTGGTCTACTCGTTTCTCTACAAACTGGTTGAGGTGAGTTATAATCGAAAACCAAAGCTGGCGGTAAGTTTGGGTGAAACAGTTGTAAAGCAGATGGTTGTTGTGTTTACTGCAGGTGTTCACAGAGTACTTCAAAGAGCTGGAGGAGGAGAGCATCCAGGATAATTTTGTTGTCGTCTACGAGCTGCTGGACGAGCTGATGGACTTTGGATTTCCCCAGACCACCGACAGCAAGATCCTACAGGAGTGAGACTCAACACGCACTCAAATACACACACATACACAGAGATCTCAAAAGAAAACTACTTATTATTATTATTTAATGAGTAAATACCTTGGTAGGCCTTCATTGCATCGATGTAATCAACTTGAGCAAGGTCCTCCCATCTCTTGCAGATACATCACCCAGGAAGGTGCAAAGCTTGAGGTAGCAAAGTCCAAGGTACCGACTACTGTCACAAACGCTGTCTCCTGGAGGTCAGAGGGCATCAAATACAAAAAGAATGAGGTCTTTATTGACGTCATCGAGTCCATCAACGTATTGGTAAGAAGGACCATGGGATTGGTCTACTTAAACAAGTCTGAGGAAGCAGAAGTGGCAAACATGTTGTAGCAGGTGGGAAAGAGTGTCACATTAGCAGCCACTTATTAAACTGTAGATATTAGAGTGGATTGTTCAACTAAATGTTGTACAGCTACAGGATTTTGATGCACCAATGCCATTGTTCTTAACAGCCCATAATGAATCAAGAGAATGGACACTAGTAGATACTGTTTTATTGCCTTACTCCTCTTATTTATGCCTTACTCACGGCATGTAGTGTCATTGTATTGCTTTTTTAGTGGAAAATGCATGACCATTCCCTCTGATACTACATCATGTGATACATGATGTACTTCTTTGGTTCAATTGACCAGAAATCACATTGATGTGGAGTCAAAATCCTTTGTCAATTTAGTCAAAATTAGGTTTGCAAAGCAGAACTTAACCACCTACATGTCAGTGCATATGAAGCTAAATTGAATATTTATAGATATATTTGGATGACAAATAGCTTTGATGAGCTGAATGATTTATTCAGAGCTCTTTGTGGTTCAAACAGGTCAATGCCAATGGCAGCGTGATGAGCAGTGACATCGTGGGCAGCATCAAACTGAAGACGATGCTTTCTGGAATGCCTGAACTTCGCCTGGGCCTCAACGATCGCGTGCTCTTTGCTCTCACTGGACGTATGAATGCACACTCTGTATACATCCATCTACATAGGTTTCCTGCCCATGCTGTATCAATCTATCTACATTAGCTTTAGAAAGATGCGAGCGCTCATTGTTTTGCTTCGTCTTCAGGTGACAAAGGGAAGACGGTGGTCATGGAAGATGTGAAGTTCCACCAGTGTGTTCGGCTGTCACGTTTTGACAGTGACCGCACCATCTCCTTCATCCCCCCAGATGGGGAGTCTGAACTCATGTCCTACCGCATCAATACTCATGTTAGTCTGTGTTCATATTCCATATTTCAACAATTAATTTAGGCCTCATGTGTTGCATTTTGAGGCTGTTGTGATGCTGTTGTGATTGTGTGAAAGTGTTTTATTCTACCTTGAACTAATAGCAATCAATGCATCAATGCATCAATAACAGCATTGTATAGGAACTTGTATGGAAATGCAAGTAGCAGCATTCGTGCTATGTTGTAAATTTGTCATGTTTCCTTTTTTTCTCTACATAACCCTTTTCATGATGAAACCCTCTCATCTCTGACAGGTGAAGCCTCTGATATGGATCGAATCGGTCATAGAGAAATTCTCTCACAGCAGAGTGGAAATCATGGTTAAGGTACTGACAGGTTTTATATTTAAATGCTTTATATTTAAATGCTTAGGAAATATAAATTTATACACATGTTGAGACAAATGTCGTGGATGTAATATGGTTAGAGGTCATCTGATTCTGAAACCACCAGTTTGTGTTTACTCACAGTGAATCTTGTGTTGCCTTTACGGGTGAAGCTTTGGCTTTCCCCGCCTGGAGCAGTGATGTTTGTGCAAGAACAAAGCCAGAGGCCCTCACATGTTCACCCGCTCTTCTGTGTTGTGTTTTTAGGCAAAGGGGCAGTTTAAAAAACAGTCTGTCGCAAATAATGTGGAGGTGAGGGTCCCTGTGCCCAGTGATGCAGACTCACCCAAGTTCAAAACCAGCACAGGCAGCGCCAAATACGTGCCCGAGAAGAACCTGGTGGTGTGGACCATCAAGTCTTTCCCTGTATGAAATTCCCACATTTTCTATCTATTTAAATGCAAACCATTCTCACAGTGTTACTTTTGTAATATAGATTGCATTCTAGGGTATATTTTAGGTTTAATCGTCTCTTTGGGTTTCTACTCTTCTATCTGTCTTTGTGTTTGACTAATTCATTCATCATCCAGGGTGGAAAAGAGTTCCTAATGAGGGCTAGCTTTGGTCTGCCCAGTGTGGAGAACGCTGAGATGGAGGGCAAGCCTCCCATTACGGTCAAATTTGAAATCCCATACTTCACAGTCTCAGGGATACAGGTATGTGTGCCTATTCTGTGCATGATGAAGTGAAGTTCTCTTTTATTGTCAACCAACCCACAAATATGTAGCCTACCACAGTTCCTCAGTCATTTAAATGTGTTGATCACTCATTTCCAACAGGTGCGATATATGAAGATCATAGAAAAAAGTGGTTACCAAGCTTTACCATGGGTTCGCTACATTACACAGAGTGGAGGTAATTCATTCATTTTCAAAAATCTAAGCCCCCAATTCATTAAGCCCACAGACATAAACAACCCACATTTTAACTTTCATAATTTTGCTGTACATTTGTTCTCTGTTTAGATTACCAGCTGCGGACCAATGTTTAAAAGTGACGGGCTGAATTATGAATAACGTCCAAGAATTCCAGCGGAGCAGCAAGTGAAAACTTTAACTGCACTACAAAATAATATCTTTACATTTCATCTTATCTGCTTGATGGTGTTTCATGAAAATTGTGTGTAATTAATTGATTTTAATGTATAAATGTTTAGACTTCTGCTAATTATTAAAACCTTTATGAAAGCCTCCCACAAAAAAAACTGTTTGTCATGTTTGTTGATTTTATTTGTTCCCTTTTTTCTTGTGTTTTCTACATTTTAATGCAGATCCAAAATGACATCATACTTTATGCGTCTCACAGTCACAAGATTCCGCCTAAAACTAAAAACTAAAAACCGCCTTTTTTTAAAACTCCATCATCCATAAACATTCAACCGAGAGTTCAGAAATCTGAACGAACGGCCCCTTTGAAGCCGTCAGCGTATGAATAGCCCGCCTTTTACACTACGCGCTCTGATTGGTCAGTTGCGTTGTTACCACAGTGATAGTATAGTAACCGAGCTAACTCCGCCCCTTTCACCATATTTGCAACGGCGACTCCCCATCGGCGAGCTGTGATTGGTCAAAGCTCCTCTCCTGCAATGTTTGTAAATTGTAGTGGAGAGACAGCCGGATTCCCAGCGCGCAAACGTTTCTTCCAATATTGACAAACTTTGGATTTGATTCGCTTCAGAAGTGAGGGACGGTTAGACACAGCGGCACAGACACACCAGACGCCGAATTGAATCATCTCAAAGCAAACAAGGTACGCACATAAAAAGCTCCACACCGTTATTTTCCATCTGAATTTACTCGCCTTTTAATGTTAGCATTAGCCGGGGTGCTAACGCCTACTACCGCCGCGTCTTATCTGCAAAATGACTCAACGTAAACGTAAAGCTTTGTTAAAACGCTGTTTGCTAGCATTACCGGCTAACGCGGCGCCATTGGAGACGATAACATAAGCGGGTGTTTCAGCTAGCGGAGACTCACGTTATCTTCACCAAGCCAGCTCCGTGTATGAGCTCAACGAGTGACCGAATTAACTGGTGACTTCAGCCTTAATGCGTCGGCGGTTGCTTTAGCGACGGCAGATCCGCCTCGGTAAATAAAAGGATGAATAGACATGGCTGTTCTGTACCTTAAGAGACATTGTTCAGTGTCTTTGAATGAGTGAACCTCTCATTAAAAAGAGGCTGCCTGTGTCTTTACTGTGAATATGTGTCTTTATATTTGAATCTCCTTTTAGCTCGGTTGAATTCGAGCGAAACTGTCACCAAAATAAAATCTACTCTAAATCCGCTAACTAGGAGGTGGTCCGTTGAAATGCGACTCAGTATATCTTGTTGGTGTTGTCATGTTTACATTAGACTTTCCATGCAACGTACAATAGGGCGGTACATGCATTTACTGTATGTACACCCACGAATATTAAAATAGCTCCACTTCATCATTAAACAATTTCATTCACTGTAAATGGCTAAAGTCACCAGTGTACACGGTCGCTCGTCATTCCGATACACCGACGCGGTCATTGTGTTTGAGAGTCTTTCTCGGCAAAAGTTAGGACGTCTGAGTTTGAGCGTGTTGATCTCTTTGCACCCAGGCTTTGCACACAGGCAGAGACTAACTACAGTGACACGCCGTGAACATGACCAAGGGTGAGATGAAGGCCGGGGACGCTCTGTCCATGGCGGCGGCGACCGGGAACGCGGCCAGGTTGAAGCAGCTCTTGGACGGGACCGGAGTGCACCCGGATACCCTCAATGAATTCGGCTTCACTGCGTTGCAGGTGAGGGTCACGACACGGTGGGTCGATCACTCCCCGTTATTCATCATCTGTTTGAAATACTGTTAGGTTACCGGCCTTTGAGATACACCGGATGCGTCCTTAAAGTGCTTCAAAGGGGAACTCCCCGGATCAATACTCCTGATTTTTTATTACAATTTTCTTTTCGAATTGTCAGAGGGGACCACTGTTGGTATTCGAAGCGCCCCCTGCTGGTGGACCAGACAGCTCTGGAAATTCCAGCACAGAATCAAAACAATTGATGTCAAAGAACATTATAGTTGTATTAGTGCATTATTTATGTTCACAAATACATTATATTTAATTACTATTCTTTTTTAATTAAGGATGACCTTTTTGGGGAACTTGTAGGCATAAGTGTCTTTGTGTCGGTGGCTTGTAGTTGAGGTGGTGCTTAAATGTTGCTGTTTACTCAGAGGTGGTACTTTTAGAACATAAGTCATCAAAGCCTGCTAAAAAACAGACTCTGACCACGGTTGCCCGTTCACATCTGTTCTTGTGACAGGGGATGATGATGGGGCACGACATGATTGCCAATTTGCTGTTGGAAAAAGGAGCAAACCCGAACGTCCAGGACCATCACGGGGTAGCACCAGTCCACGATGCAGCCCGTACAGGATTCCTGGACACTGTGGAGGTTCTGGTGGAGTACGGCGCATCAGTAAACATCCCGGACAAGAGTGGTGCCCTTCCTATCCACATTGCCATCCAGGAAGGCCACTGGAATGTAGTGGAGTTTTTGGCGCCGCTGTCTGAGCTGAAGCACACCAACGACAGCAGCAGTCAGACGTCGTGGCCCTGACTTTATATGGGCCTGATGTCTGACTTATTTTTCACTCATTTTCATGGTTATTGGGGTTGTGGGGCTGTTTTGTGCCTGCTGGGTAATCTTCCCAAACACTGTTTGTTTCCAACCTGGTGACTTGAACTCATTTATGTTTTAAGGGTAACTTTTAATAGTGGTTTAGCATTAATATGTGATACTGGACATGTTGTCCTGGCAGCTTCTTTCAGGGGATGGGTGGATGTGTAGACGCCTCTTTGCACAGTGCAGTTTAGGCACCTTTAGATATATATATATATATTTTTCCCTATGAATTGGGAGTGCACATTTATAGCTAGTTTTTGCCCAGTGTTTCATAATGATTGCATTATTATTCTCATTGTGTATGAATGGTAATTGTTTATGTGGTTTTTGACAACTTGATAAGTTGCACTCTGATTGCTTTGCATTTCTGTGTTTCTCTTAATGACATGTTCTTAGATTTAGCATTTTCTGTTATTTATTGTTGGAATTGGATTGGATAATCTTTTATTGTTATTAGTTAAAATGTTATTTATACAAATACTTTTAAAACAAATGTGAAACTATTTTGTCTTAAGGACGAAAACACAAAATAAAGTGTTGAACTTGATTTTGTGTCTTAGTTTTGATTTTGAACTCTTCATCTAATATGTATTTAGCAAAACAAAGAAATATCTTAATAGGAATCTTCAATTTGAAAATGGCATTCCCCAATTTGTAAGGTTTCTGTGTTATTTTCTCATTTGTTCGGAGGAACGCAGATCTTCAGGACGAAATATCAGACAAAATGACTTAACATGAAGGTGTTAGAAGGATTTCTAGACCAATTAAATAGTTTCATATATGAAACTGCATGGTTGACCGGTAATGGGGACAGAGAGGCAGAGCAGTTTGCTTTGTTTACTTAGATATTATAACCGGGGTCCAGCCTTTCCTCAAGGTGAATCATAAAGAGAGATTATAATGACTGCGCTGGAATGCACTGCATGGTGAAAACGGTGTAAGGTCACAGATACTGAGGGTGGAATGAAGCATCATGAATGAGAGCCCTGTTTAGGTCACTTTGCTTTGCTTCTTTCCCAACTCAACCTTCTGAATTCTGCAGACCCTCTTCCAATGAAGGAAGAGTGACGTGTCTGGCTCTTTGAAACGACTCAACTGATGACATATAATGTAATGACATGTGATCAACATTTGAGCTTGAAAATGATGCCATTCTGAAAACACATCTCTACCTCATCAAGCCGATTTGGAATCAATCATAATTTACCACGAAATCACATGAATTTGCATCAGATTAATCTCAATTAAGAGATTCTGCTATTTAATAACACTGTTATTTACATTAATATAGTACATGGATGCCTGCTGGGAGCTCTCAGGAGTTTCTGCTGAGGGAGGACACTGTCACTCAGAATCTCCACCCAAGTTTCCCAGACAGGGCAGATGTTGAAATGTGTGCCTCTGTGTTTCGTCAGCCATCCACATCCTGATCTTGAGTCATACAAACAGAGTTCTGGATCTGTTGTCGGTCACAGCTTGAAATGTTTCATTCTTACAGTAACAGCTCAGTATTTCACAACAATGGAGAAAGATGCAGCCTCAGAGCCGCATGCAGCCACTAGGTCGAGCTCCCTGACTTCCCTGAGCACATACGGGGGTGTGTCACGCTGGATGACTCCCTGGGTAAACATGGCTGTGGTTCATTTGCCATTCAGATTAGCAGAAGGGCATATTAGTTCAAAGGCTTCAGAACAACAACAATCAGCTTTGACTCAATTGTGAGCCTGCTTCTTTTAAACGTTTGAGACAGGACCACAAACACTTAGATGAGGACTGAGAGATGATGGTTTAAGTGTGTAATGGTGAGAGTTTTTGTTCCTCTTTCAGAGAAAATGACCATGTGATAAACTGTCTCATCGGGAATAAGACCGAAAGTGGAATGTAATTAAGATGCTTCATGTGACAAATGAGCAAATCACATTTCAGAGAGAGAAGCGAAGTGTATAACACAACATATGTATGTACACAACAACAGCATGGCAGAAAGCTTCCCTCTCTGATTTTCCTACTAATGTAAATGAGCACGACCGGGCCTGTTGACACGCCCACAAACTACACCCACACACAGCTCCAAACATGACAGCATACCCCCTCCAAGTGAAAATATGTCTGCATCTCCCTTTCTGGAGTCGTGCGATGTCTCATCCATTAAGCAACAACACTGGAAAGCTCCCATATTATCCTGTAAACTATTGACATTTCTTTAATGGCACATTGTGTAAGTGACACACTTTTACTGCCCAGGGAGAGGCAACAGGGAAATGATTACCAGGGCCCGATGACTTGGTTGCATCAAATTCCAGCAATGCACCTTTGGCAATTTCCATTGGATTCTGTCTGTTGAGCAGTCATTGTGTCTCTGGCAGCTCTCTGGGTTCCTACACAATAATAATATTTGCAAGACAAAACAAACTCATTCCCAAAGAGCCTTGGAGGCTGTGTGTGTGTGTGTGTTTGAGTGTTATAGAGGTATGTTCCTAAACTGGCTGATAAGATGGCGAGCTAGGACATGACCAGCACTGTTTACACGGAAAACTGGAAGCACTGGCTCCAACATTAATAGCCTGGGAGAGAGAGAGAGAGAGGGAGAGAAGGAGGCTGGGAAATATAGTGTTTTACTGGATTGTATTTATCTCACGTTCTGCTGTAGTTATTGGTTACATTACACATTAAAACCTTAAATTCAACACAAGGTTTTTACTGTTGTCGGGGGGAAAGACATTCAATCTCAGCCTTGATTCAGGTCAGATTCTATCGTTTTTTTAAAAGGAAAATATCTAGTTACACACACAGATTTAAAGCTTACACCAACACCAAGAGATGAATGAGGCAGTGACACGATGAAAGGAGTGAACACTGTGTGACACCAGAGCAGAGACCACTGAGCTACATAACACTCATGTAAAAGCCAGCAGGTAAAACCACTGCTTGTTGAATGCTATTAAGAACACTGATCACCATCATGTCATCACCTCTAAGTGCCTCATGGATGAATTCAGGCTGAACTGGGAGTAGATTGGCAGCAGCAGCACTGGTGGGAATCCGGACTTCTATCTGATGAAGTATAAACCTGTTCAACAGGATGCAGTATAACCATAATTTGCTCATCTGATACGCTTTGAGAACATTCAGTAAACATGACACCAGTTAGAATGAAAATGCTGAATCATGATGATTTCAAAGTCAAGCTGTGCAGACTGTGTTTGTTATGAAAGTTGGATCTTTGTCTCATCTGCTGTCCTCTTGATACACAGCTGCTACAAATTTATTTATCCAAAGGTACTAAAAAGTAAACAGGAAAATATTCTAATATTTATATATATATATATATATATATATAAATGTGTAAAAACATAAAAAATACGAGATTGTCACTCATTTACAGATTTGACCACAAACTCCATGATGTGATTGGTCTAATTATCTATGGAGGTTTGGTTTGTTCTGTTTCATATCAAACATTTACACAAAATGCATGAATATTCTGAACACACTGTGTGTCCTCCATGTCTGATCACAATGGACACTGTAACAGAACCTCCTAAAAGCAGTCAGTGTTGCTCTGAGCTCTGCAAACTCAGCTATCAGCCATTGTTTGCCGTATATCTGACGGCAGAAGATCTACCAGGCTGTCCTCTACCACCACCCCGCTGAGTTTCAGCAGGGGACAGTCCCCTACCTCCACAGGCAGAGACTCCAGACGGTTCCCTTTGATCTCCAAGCGAACCAGCTGCCCCAAGTTTCCTATTCGAGGGCTAAGGGACGGCAGGCAGTTGTTTCCAATGGCCAGAGTCTTAAGCCTTTTACAGGAGAAGAGCTCCTCTGGCAGCACTTCTAAGGAGTTGAAACTAGCACTAAAGAACTGAAGGCCCTGCAGGATTCCCACCTCTGGAGGGAGGGAGGTGAGCTGGTTGTGGGAGACGTTGAGGTGCCTGAGTTTGGTGCAGTAGAACATCCTGGAGGGAAGCTTTCGAAGCTTGTTCCAGCTAATGTCCAGCGTCTCCAGGAATTGCAGCTTGCTGATGTGGTCAGGGATGTAAGCAATGCTGTTGTACCACAGCTTGAGTGTCACCAAACGGCCGCAGTGCTGTAGACTCAGAATTTCCTCCACAGTGGTCAGCTTATTGTCCTTCAAGTCCAGCTCCTGGAGATTAGTCAGGCTGAAGACAGCGCTCGGGATTCGCTCTAAACTGCAGCCCACTAACTCCAGTGAGGCAAGGTTGGTTAACTTCTTCAGGCTGCTAAAAGCTTGGAGCTTGCCACCTTCGTTATAGATACACAATCGCTGTAATTGTGATGCAACATCCCCAACACTAGGTGGGATCTTAGTGAGGTTGCAGCGAAGAGTGAGAACTCTGACAGCTTTAAGCTCACGAAGAGAGTCTAAAGTAGCACTACGGGATACTTCATTGGACAAAGGACCGGTCAGATGTAATTCTTCCAGGCCGTTCAGGGCGTACATCCATAAAGGTACTCCTTCTAAACTCTCAAACAGCAGACGCAGCACTTTTAAATTCTCTTTGAGGTGGTTCAGGGCAGCGACTTGAAGCTTTGCATGGCAGTTGACAAGTGTTAGCTCCTGAAGTGAACCTAGCTGTGCCACACTGCCTGGGATGGTCACATTGGTGAGGAGCTCCAGTTTGAGAGACTCTACCTCAGGCATCTCAAAGACTGTGTCAGGAAGCCCCGGCAGCATGAACAGGTGGAGCTCCAACTTGTTACTCACATTTTTTGCAAGGCGTGTGCGCAGCTTCTTGGCGGTCCACTCGTAGTTGAGGTTGACCTGGCGGAGGTGGCTCTCACTGACCTCGGAGAGAAAGACAGCAAATCGCTTGGAGTAAAGAGCATCGTATTGGTCAATCAGGTGCAGGAGGAAGGCAAAGTCGTTCTTCATATCCGGTATGTCATTAATGCCCGTCTCCAGTCTCACTTGCTCAAACGAGTACTCCTTCAGAGGGCGATGGAACAGCCAGTAGAGGGTGTAGACACACAGAAGCCCGTACACTCCCACAAAGCAGATGTAACAATAGCCAAGCTTGGAGAAAAGATGAGCCTTGTTGTGGTTGCAGCAGTAGATATCAAAACCAGTCAACTCAGGAGGAACCAAGCAACGCACTACAACCTCTATTCTTGGAACCAGCACCGCGCTGTAGATGATGATAAGAAGGACCTTGAAGACTTTGAGTGATGTCTGTAACACATACATGACATAGAGAAGGTCTGCCTCCTCCACATGAGTCCTGAACTTCTTCACCTTCTCAAACAGAGCCTTGGCTTGTTCTCCTTCTTTCTTATCCAACACAGAGACAGCTGGCTGCGGCTCTGGGGCTTTCTTCTCTGGGTTAGACTTAACAGAGGAGGAGCGAAGAAGCCCTGTGGATTCCTCCTCTGCCGCTGGGCCAGCACTAGCTTTTGACATGGTGTTCCTCCTCAAAATGACCAGTTTCTCCTCCCCTCGTTCCTCGGAGACCTCACTCAGGGCCCTCGTGGTCCAGGGGGAGTCGAAGCACTTCTCGAGGATGGTGACAAAGAGGTCAATTTTGGAAGATGTCCCGGGGAACTTGAACCAAAAGCTGCTAGCCACCATGAAGATCATAGTGTGAATGACCAC
The DNA here is from genome assembly GCF_046128005.1 of Genypterus blacodes. Lineage (NCBI taxonomy): Eukaryota > Metazoa > Chordata > Actinopteri > Ophidiiformes > Ophidiidae > Genypterus > Genypterus blacodes. The sequence continues at coordinate 842,185 of NW_027467015.1, read as the reverse complement.
GAGATATGGAAAGTACTTCCCATACCAATGGACAGACCTTTCATAGCAGTAGTGGTTGATGAACACGTACTGGTGGATGTCCAGACCGTTCTTGCGGCCGAACACCTCGCGGATGATGGGGCTCACGGGTTGGATCAGCGAACTCTCCCAGGTCTCGTTCTCCCCGTACCTCATGATGTGGCTGCAGTCAATAGCCTCGGGTGTCGGGCTGGTGAAATGGCTGGGCAGACAGGAAATTTTGTCTTGGGTGAGCTGTGCGGAAATGGGAAGAATAAAAATGATAGGAAATTAGTTTTCCTATTTGATCCAAAATCGTTTCACTCATCACAAACTAATTGAAGGATTCCTAAATTAGGTCACTAAAATAAGAGTGTAGCAACTTTTTAAAAGTTTAAATTTATTTATTATTTTATTTGTTGGCAATATTATCTCAAAGAAATCATTGCATTCATTACATATTGAGAAGCAATTAAAGAAGATGCGGAAAATCTTGTCCAATCCCCAACCTTTCCCTGCCTCACTTCCTGTGTGGGCAGAGCCCCAGAGTCTTTATGGAGGGAAACATCAGTGTGGAACATGAAGGCTGCAGGTGGCGGCCACTTTCCCTCATTAGGCTGTACTGTGTGAACTAGTAAGTTTTTGGTTGGAAAATCATTGTTGGTGACTTTGTGAAGCCTCATATTTAGTTGTGGTTATTGGCACCATGAGTGCTTGAGTTGAAACCTGGACGTATTCAGTACAGATTGTTTTTGCAGGGGGAAATGTAAAGTTTGCACAATAAGAGAAAGCTTATTCAAATGAACCCCATGTTAAAGCAACAGAACAGAGCCTGACTGTGAATTCCCACCTGGAGCTGATTTGCTGCTGTACAGGTGAACCTTCCATGGCCGGTCTGACCACACTTTGCTCACTGATTTGCGGAATCACTTGCAAAATGCATTTCTATCAGTGAGACGAATTAAGATGTCGCCTCTTTATCTGTTCCAACAAGTCTTGTCTGTTTGATACAAGGTTTAACTTGAATGCTTGTAGCTGGTGAAGCTTTTGATAGCCGAGCTAGGATCCACAAATGTCGCTCATCAGTACTTCCTATCTTTCCAAATGTGATCTCACAATTGTGCTGTGACAAGTATTTAAGATAAGATAAGATAAACGTTTATTATCCCGAGGGGAATAACTGTGCAACAGCACAGAATGAAACTAGAAATCACCAAAACTAGTGCAATATAAATTTAAAGTGTATCCTGTTGTGTTTTTATTGTCTCATGTGAACGTTTACTCAGGAATAAGGAAAATGAGATGTTGAGACACATTATGCAGCATATTGGGGATCTGAATGCAGTTTGTGGGTAAGGAGAGAAGCGCTGTTACATCGTTTGTTTCCTTAACTTGAAGGTTGGATAATGTAGTATTTGCTGTGGAATGTACCAACACACAGAGGAGGGGGTGTGATGATCAAAGTACTTCTCTAAGACATTGTGATCTGCTGTAATGCATACAAATATTGAGGTTTCACCCTTGCCAGGATGGTTAGTTTGTTAGTAGTGATTATGTGGCTAAACAGTTTCACCTGTACCCTCACATTTAAGGATTAAAGGGATTATGATCATACAGTGTTTGGTTTGCAGGCGCCTCACCTGTAAGGTGCATCCAAAGACTCCAATCATCAGCATGGCAACACAAAGATACTCGGAAAAAACGTCCCACCATGGCTTCAGGACCCGATACTGTCGATTCTGTTCTGAGCCAAAATTTCTGAATTCACCCACTGGGATCATCCTGCTGCTGCTGCTGCTGCACACTGAGGGAAAACAAGAGGTGGACTGATGAAGAGAACACAGAATCCCTTTGGAGACTAAGGTCATTTTTGCAATATTCCCTGTCATGTTCTCTTCATTCTGTATCTAAGTTAAATCCTTCGCTAGACAGGACTACGTGTTTTGAGGTTTGTCATGTTGATGTGGCAGGAAGATACTGAGCTCTGTTTGTGTGGAGGGCTCAATAAAATGTGCTTCATGTTGAGCAAAGACAATTTGTGGCCTCACTATTAATGTTCTACATGCACCCAGACCTGTTTGGAGATAAAGGAGTTAATGTGTTGCTACTCTGACGCTGAGCTCTTATATAGGCTGACCTATTGAAATAGTAAACCAATAGTTGTGAAAAATCTAAAAATAACCCTATAAGAACATAAAGCATCGTTTGCTGACTAAGTTTACATGCTGGACTGATTTTCTACTGAGATGATGGAACCTTTTAATACTGAGGTCACAAAACACAAATCCATAATGGAAATGGTAAAGTAAAATAATCAATATTCGTTTTCTGTGAATAAAAAAGAGATGAAACAGTTTGTACTCTGTATATTTGATACATGTGGAAATGGAACTATTGAAATGTGTAAAATCAAATGAATGAAACTATGAAAGAAATACAGACATGTTCATGTAAAATACATTTGAAACATGGAAAATAAGAAATGAAATGACAGAAATGCTGAAAATGTTCCTTGTTCATTACGTCATTGGACATGAGACTCACAGTGATTATTAATTACACAGAACACAGAGCGGTCAGTGCTGCAGAGGGTCATAACAGTATACCGGTATAACGTGTCAGCTTTGTTCTCACACACACACACACACACACACACACACACACACACACACACACACCGGCGGGGGGATAAACGGGGTTTGTTTTCGCTGAGCTGAACAGTGAATGAGTGACGCCGACTTTCAAAGTGGAGAAACTAGTTTGACAACTACAGTCCACAGGGAAGGGCGACATACAATTACAGTCTGGATACAATGGCTGCTATAACATCACAAACAAGCATCAGATTTCAAAAGATACCAACTAAATGCTTTAAAATGACCTCCGTGTTTACATAATTAGATTAATAATAACTCGATGCGTTTATTCCTCCCCTTTTTTTTGGAGGAAAGACGCAAATCACGCATGCGTCCACATCTGGTCCTTTACTTCTTTCTTCTTCCTTTAACTTTGTCAACAAAATACTTTATATGTCCCTTAAGTGTTACAGCTAAGTGCTACAGACCAGTCCAGTACCGAACCTATCGGGTTCGGGTGTAGGCAGGTGTGTGGTTCCGGTGACCTTACCTGAGTCCGCACAGGATCCGCGCGCGCCTGCTGTCCGCTGGGATCAGGCGCATTGCTTCACCTGTGTTAAGGTGGAAAGAGTAAGACTTCCGTATGGGATTTTCAAAATCAAATTACTTCCGGTAGACTTTGCTGCTTTTGCTTAATTCCCCATTTTTCGACACCCTTTATTTGACAAGAATTATAGTATAAATAGTACACTATAGTTTTAAAGTGTAAATGTTTGTGTGCAGAGGGGATGAGAGGTGTTCTGTGTTATGAGGACTGATATTTGGAGATGGGTACTTTTGGAAAAGTTTTGATATGTTTTTGACCGTGAAGTTGCGCCTGCAGAACAAATTTAACAGCTTTTTACACAAAACTTTCGTCGTCAAATGTTGTCCATTCATGACTCACAGGTAGAAACATTTGCAAACTGTGCCTCGAATCATTTGTGGTTCTATTTCCCATTATCACAAGTGGTGTGGGTTCCTGCTTTGTGGTTCCTATTTATTCCTCTAAATCAGGGGTATTCAAAAATGTAAAGAGGTCCAGTTAGAGAACATTTCTTGAAGCAAAGGTCCAGAAGATCATAATGTCTAACTGTTTAGTGTGATATATGTTTAAGTAGCCTATTTTGTAGCAACATCGGCATGTAATCAATACCTGATTGTTAAATCAAATGAATTCAGTATGATTCAAAAACGTTTTACATTGTCATATAACAGAACATATTTGTACCAAGTAAAAGTAGCATTTTAAAATAAGTATAAATACAAAATAAATAAATAAAATGTGAAAATTGTGCATGTTCTAATAAAGTGGGGATGATGATGATGAAAACAGGTGTTTATATTTTTGGAAATGTGTCTTTGTCTTAATGTTTGAAGGCTGCATTTGCAATGCTCTGCATTGTGTATTTATTTGCTCTGTTGCTCATTCTCAATCTCTGAAATACTGTAAAAGAAGACATTGTTCACACATTAGGCTTTACATCTACACATGCAGGGTTTGAGCCTCTGTGTTTGATGTTTTCCCCAGGGAGCATTGCTCAATGACCAACAAGAGCAGGAGAAGAAGTCGAAGTTCTCCGAGTCAAAGCTAATTATTTACTTACTCTGCAGCAAATCATGCGATTAATTACGATAAAAAAATGTAATAGCCATTATTTATAGTGGAATCTTGGAAGTGTGTATATCTACTTCCAGAAATGATCAGACAAAAACAATCTTGTAGGGTTAAACATTGCTTTCATTTACCTTTATAATCCACTGTGGTCACCAATATGTGCTTTATAAAAATAATGACTTCCAACATACTTTTGGCCAAGTCTGTGTGTGACCGTCTTGAATGAACAGAATTATTCAGGCAGGGGAAGGAGGAGTGTTGAGGCTGTTTGGCTAAGTTAACGATGCACCAACAAGCCTTTCCCAAAGCAAACATTCTCACGTGTCACGGCAGAAAAACACTGTTATTACCACAGCCAAAGCCTGCAGGTAACTGCCGCCAACGTCTTCCTTTGTGTCCGGCAGAATGTTTGACTTGGTGCTCCTGTAATCCCACATAAGCAGGGAGGTTTCCTTTCGGATATAGATGGTTTACCAGCAGCTGCCAGGTTCAGCAGGGAAATGACATGTTGGTCAGACATCAGATTATCTGCTGCACCGAGCCTTTAGAGGAATGTGATGGAGAAATGGAGCTCTGAGGAGGCCTGCTGGGTTCTTTAGATTCATATTGAGTGTTATTTGTCATGTTGGACTGGGTTGTGTGTGTGTGTGTGTGTGTGTGTGTGTGTGTTCTCTCCCCCTTCTCGATGCTTTGGTTTCCTCCCAACCAAACCAAAGATATGCAGGTTAAATGAGCTGGAAACTCCTAAATGAGTGAGAATGTGAGTATGAATTAGTTTCTCTCTCATCCAGTCAATGTTGGGATAGACACCAGTGTGGGTTTATGCAGACTCTGGCTCCACCTAGTGGTCAAGGCTTCACTGTACACTGTGGGTCAGGGGTCAAGTTTAGTGTGAAATGTCAAGTTAGGGAGCCGTCTGCTACTGTGCTTTACAAACCGTGGAGCCCTCAGTGAGGTGTGAGAGGAAATGTCTGAGTGTAATCAAAACAAATTAATTATCTTAAGATTTATGTGTTAAATGGCCCAGAGCTTCTCACACACACACACACACACACACACACACACACACACACACACACACACACACACACACACACACACACACACACACACACACACACACACACACACACACACACACACACACACACACACACACACACACACACATTCAAATCTAAAGTCATGACAACCACGGCTGTACAATAAACATATATTTACAATATATTATTGTACAGAATACAGTTGGCTGAAAAACATTTACAAAGCAGACTTTAAATATTCTAATTTCCATTCCAGCGACAGTTGGACAGGAAAAATGTCCCTTTTTATACCGAAGCAAATTTCTTTTTTCTTTTTTTTTTTACAAAGATCCCAAATTAGCATTCACAGGCATTCCTGCTTGAGTTACAACACATGCTTGTTAATCCAAAACACAACAGCAGAGTCCAATCCAATACAAAGTTCATGTCAGTTTTAGAGGAACAAGAAAACCAAAGGACCGGAAACAAATAAATTAAAAAACGAGCTCTTCAATTCTGTACAAGGCTTCTTAGAATATCAATGTACAAAACATCACTTTTAAAAAAACCTCTGTAGCTTAAACTGCTGTTACAAATACATTTTTCTTTAAGCAATTTTGGTCATTAGCGTACATTAAGTGAACACTAATGCACACGGTCACTTCTGTTTCTGAGGCCCAGTGGACATTAAACTGTGAGGATGATGTGAATGAAGTCAGTGATTAGTGTTGGTGAGATGTCTCTACTTCACACACACACACACTACGGGATTCCCTTTCCTCTAAACGCAGACAATTCCTGTCTCTCCATTTGTCTTTGCACTCCACACACCCTTTACTCTCTGTTACATCCTTACACTCCTGCCTTTTCCACAGCTTTCCCCTCTTATTCCCCCCCATGGTGGCTCAGAGTGAGACATCTGCGGTTCTGTTGCTCCGGTTCCCTTGATTCTGTGTTTGTATGATGGAGTATCGGGGGCCGAAGGATTTGGGAGAATAAAGTCGGGAATATTTTGACGAAAAAAAACAAAAAAACAACAGGGAGGAGCTTCAGCGATGGCTTCTCAAATTTGGTGTTGACGGACAAATCAAACGCCCCCAAATCAGCTTTGAATCATCTCCCATAACATTCAGACTTTATTCTCTAAAAATAACCCCTCCCCCCCTCATTGGTGGCCCTAATATTCTGTGTGAGGTACAGTTGGAGCTCTGTGTGGCGGCTGTCTCGGTCGACTTTGCTTAACCCTACACACACACACACACACACACACCACAGACAGTCCGACTTTGTGCCGTTCGGCCCCGAGCACCTCAGGTGAACATACTGATGATTGTAATGCGTACAGGCGTTATAATGGCACTTTGAACTCTGTGGTCTATACTGATTTTTCTTTTTTGGTTACATCTCAAATAAAGGGGCGATTCCAGGTGTTGTTTCCTTCTCTTTTGCAGGGGCTGGTGGTGAAGTCCACTGACCCCTGACCCCTCCTGAAGCAGCCCGTTTGTTGTGCAGCCCTTTTCCTCCCTCGGCGCTGAGCTGGGAGACGGTGGTCCGTGGAGCGATCAGAGGCCGATCGGATCAATCAAAGTCCCGACAAAGGAAAGTGTACTAAAAATGTTTTCTGGTCATATTTAATTTGGAGAGTCTAATCGCTGACACGCAAATTGCAGTTAAAGTTACCGTGTGAGTAACTGGTGAGGAGATTCAGTACCTGGAATAGCACAAGTAGCTTATTTTGTCACTTGATAGCTGAGCATCAACACTGGACTCTCAAAATTAGGTGTCGCCTCTTTTTAAAATCGCCTTCTTCTCCCTCTAGTGGTCAGCGAGGCAGCCTGCGGTGCTTCAGCTCGCTCTCTGGTGGCGGCGCGTGTGACCTCGCCCGACCTCACCTCACGTGCCTTTGCCCAAGTGCCGCTGGATGTGGTGCGGCCCGGACACGGACGGCGCAGCGCCGTTCTCCCTGTCCGACTTCTGACACGGCAGATCTTTCTGGCAGGGCTCCATGGTGATGGCCACGCCCACGCCGCTTCGCCCCGACATCATGTGCGTCACCTCTGACCACGTGTCCCTCTCGGGGTCGTAACACTCCACGCTGTCCAGGAACGTGTTCCCGTCGTAACCGCCTGTAAAGACACGGTGTTTCTCCGTCACTACGGTTCTCCTCATGGTCACAGAAGCAAACTTCTTGGCCTTTGAATCTCCATAGTGTCGCTTTAATCCCAGCTATAGTAAATATGAAACTAAAAGTAAAAGTTGATAGCTGCTACTTCAGATGGGTGTGACTTTTGATAGATGATAGATTACCAGTGAGTCATTGGTGTGTATGGTGTGTTGTTTTGGCTCAAAGGAGATCCTGGTTTCTCTCTCTCACTCACTCTCTCTCTCTCTCTCCCAGGAATGTGTTCTGGTGTGTGTGCTGTGCTGCCACTCACCCAGCACGTAGATGCGTCCGTGCAGCGCGGTGACGCCCAGAGCGCTGCGCCGGTGCCTCATGGAGGCGGCAAAGCTCCAGGTGTCCGTCTCCACGTCGTATCGCTCCACCGTGTTGAGCTGATCCGTGCCGTCGTAGCCGCCCATCACAAAGATCTCATTCCCCAGAGAACACACACCTGCAGGGAGAAGGAAGGGGGGCAAGGTTTGTAGAAATCAGGAACATCCAACTGTTCTCAAAGTGTTTCTCCTTTGGCCACAGCAGCCGACTGAACACACAACCTGAATTTATGAGTTTATGAAAATGATTTGAATGAACAGTTTTGACATTTGTGTATTTGTTATTTGATGTGAGGAACTGAACGCGTCTGGATCTTTGGTGAATCTTTCTTCCTTCCTCACCAGCTCCGGAGCGGACCGTGTTCATGCCGGCCATGGTCTTCCACTCGTCTCTCTCGGGGTTGTAGGACTCACAGGAGCTCAGCCTGTTGGCCCCGTCGAACCCTCCGACGGCGTACAGCAGCCGGTTGATGACGGCCACGCCCACGCCGATGCGCCGCGTCAGCATGGGGGCCACCAGCTGCCACTGGTCCCTCTCTGGATCGTACCTGCGGCACAAACACATGCAGTCACGCTTCCTGAAGACTCCCTCTTGGCATTGGATCAGGTTACTCACTTCTTCCTTCTACAGTCAGGTGAGTATGAGACGCATCTGATGACTCAACTGACCAGCTGTGAATGATTCACAAACTATTTGCATAACAGCAGTGAATGACAGCCAGTTGGACAAGTTCAGCATCTCTCTCTCTCTCTCTCTCTCTCTCTCTCCCCCTCTCCCTCTCGCCTCTTGTATTATCCATTAACATTTATGGGCTCCCTGCTCAGCCCGACGATGAAGATGTAGCTGAATAAACGGAACAAGTACTTTAACAACACTGACACACAGATCATCTGGGTGATTATGGTTCTATTTTTAGCTTTCAACTCCTGTGTTGTTAAATTTAACAACAACAATACATTTCCCTTCCTCCATGAAGCCGTCGGTCAGCTCAAACAATATAACAGGCAGGGGAATGATTGACAGGTAGAGGGAATAGCGTGCGTCTCTAATAGTGTGGCAATTCTTTGGTCATCGTTCACTGCAGCACACACAAAGACACACACACACACACGCTGCGTTCACTTACCTCTCCACACTGTTGTGATGGATGCACCCATGCGATCCGCCCACTGCGTAGATCATGCAGTCGATGACGCCCACTCCGATGCGGTTCCTCGGCACGCTCATGGGTGCGCACGGCAGCCAGCAGTTGTTCATAGGGTTGTAGCAGTCTAACGAGTTGGAGTCCATGTTGCCGTCGGGCGCGTTGTTCCTCCCGCCGACGGCGTAGAAGAGCCCGCTGATCACGCAAGCCGCCAGGCCGCTGCGGGGGACCTGCAGGTCGGCCAGCCTCAGCCAGGACCCCATGCAGGGGTTGTACGCCTCCAGGTAGCTGAGGGACTGACGGAAATACCCCCCCGCCGTGTAGATGAGCTGAGGCACCTTGGGAGTTCGGCAAGCGTTGAGTTTGGTGGGCTTGTGGAGGGTGAGGTCCTGGAAGATCTGGGCAAGGTAATCTTTACACTGGGGGTCCAAATCCAGAGACTGGAGCTGGGCCTGCAGGAAGTTGGGGGTGAGCGAGTGGCAGCGGACGGCCTGCAGTAAGGCCTGAACGTACGGCCGCCGGTTCTCCCGGTCAGAGCGCACCCACGCCACGCACGCCTGGAAGACCTCCGACTCGCAGCGCACGTTGAGCTCGTCGCGGCCGATGAGCGTCACCAGCTGGCAGTGAGACAGGTTGAAAAACTCTTCCTGGGTTGCCACCTGGGACCAGGGGGGGAGGGGTTAACAGAAAACATTCAGAAAAGTCTGAGAGACTGAAGGAGGTTTCAGGGGAACATAGATTGAGAATATCTATGATCACAAGGGAACTGAAATCATCTTAACATGACAACAGAGTAAACAGAAAGGCTTCATCCATTTATGTGACTTTGTGAATGAGAGCAGCGAGCCTCACTACGGCGCTGCAGAGTATCGACTTCTCACGCCGCTCGTACTTGACAGTCGCGGGCCGTCAGCTTTCAGGCACGACGCGGAAAAAACCGCGACTAAAGAGACGGAAATGAAAAACCAGCCGACCGAAAACTACTATGGAACGAGTCAAAGCGTTTCCTCTGAGCGTGACAGCGACTCACACAACGACTAAAAATAGGCGCGCACGCTTTCTGTCTCTCTCCTCTCGCGAGCTCCAGGTTTGTCTAGATTTCGTGCGGTCGGCGTTGGCCGGATGAACAGACGCTCCAGTCGCTGGGCTCAAACCTGCCGTGAACCTCTGAATGTCATTAACCTGAATTCAATGGCGGCTCATTTGTCTCATCAAATAACAATCGCCTGGCTGGAGGAAGCCGCTCTCACTTTCACGTGGAACCTGGACGCCATCCAGCCTGCGTCTTTCAATACCGCCTTAAGCAAAATCGCCGAGTACATAATTGATACCCTGGGACCGGCTCTCCGCCTCACCTGGCTGAAGTTCAGGTAGATGTACTCCCGGGCCTTCTGATGGAGCTCCGTGCAGCCAATCTGCTCGGCGAAGTTGGCGATGCCGATGGCGTTGCTGGGGTCGAGCTGCTGCACCAGGAAGTCGCAGCAGGCCTTGACCACGCTGTCTATCTGGTACATGACGGCGCCGTTCATCACGTGGATCACGCACTTCTCCCCCACTGAGATGCTTGCCGTGTAGGCGAACTCGATCAGCCTGTCCATCACCTGGGAGTAGGAGAGGGAAGAGGAGGCGGATGAAGAAACGCACAATGCTGGAGTGAGAACACGCTTACACTTCTGTTTCTAAGGTCAAACTGGGCTGAGCAAAGTCTGAGGAAACGTTTATGACAGGGGGGAGAACATGTGGACAAAACATTCTATCATCACCAAACCTGCAAGTCTCTACACTGAGACAGGAAACCCGTGGTTACACAGTGAGAACAGGCTAAAGGAAACGGGTTTGAAGGTTTAAACCCAGGACGTTTGTGCTGCAAGGCCAGAGAGCAACGGTCACCAAGAGCCTCCATGTGAAAACCAAACTGTCCCCAGAGCACAGAGAGCGACTCTGCTCATTGATTCAGGGCGGAGAAATATCAGTTTCAAACACACAACTGCCAAAACGTAACACCACCTTAACTTAGTGCAGAGGACCTCTCAAAGTCATCAACTGTTCCGCCCAAACTCGATCACTGACGTCGTTTGAGTTGAAGCACTTTGACGCATTTATTACAAAGACCACAATAACAGCTTCACTTATCGTCTTGGTTCCAAAACACAACCGTGTTACGCTAGACTGGCCCCAGAACTGAACTTAGACGTTTACCTAGAGAAGCTCTTGCTGGGTCCATTCTACAGACTATGGATCTACTTCTACTACTACTAATCTTTTCAGACTGTGTGTGCAGGAGGAACACTCACCTTGGGGTGGATCCCCTCAATGGGCACCAGCTCCATGCCGCACTCCCTCAGGCCGTTAGTGAACATGGCCCTGAAGACGGGCGAGGAGGACGCCAGCACCACCTTGTGGGCCACGAAGTCCACCGCCTCCAGGTCTTGGTAGCGCACGCGCAGGGTCACGTCGCACAGCTGCCGCTCCAGCCGCAGCTCGTTCATGATGGCGAAGGCGGCCGCCGTGTGGCTCTCGAGCGTGTAGCTGAAGACGCGGTGGCCGTTGCGCGTGGACGGTGTCACCAGCGCTTTGCATTCTGTCAGGGACTCTGTCATTTCCTACCCTCTTCTTCTTCTTCCTCCTCCTCCGCCTCGTCTTGTTACTCACGAGCGGCTGCTGTGGTTATGGGGCATCGTGGCTCCACTGGTGGTCATGGGTAAAACAAGGGGCCGGATCTGATCGACAAGAATGGAGGGGAGTTTGGCAGAAGACTTCAGGATCTTCTGGGCGCCTAAAGGTTTAAAGTTGAAGAACGATTCCTGCGATTGATCCTTCTCAGTTCGGTGTGAGTCCATCCATAGTGATCGCTAAAACGCTAGCTGCCAGTCATGGCTGTTTCCACGGTTACATGCTTCGCTTCCAACGCAGTCTTACGTCACGGCTTCATCTGGCTCGGGCCGAGCGTTTGCGGAACGACAATCAAAGGGATCTGTTTTAGTTCTACACAAGTGTCTCTTTTCAAACGCACAGAAAAGCCTCTTTGTGATTTCTGCTTCTCGTCTAGCTGTTCATCATTTTCAGCTTCCTGTCTCCAACACTCAGCGCGATCGGCCCCCGTCAATACACACAAATCTCTGCAAATGTCACCAAACCAAAGGAAACGGAGCTTCAGATGTGAGCATTTCGACTTCAACCACAATGAAACACCAGTCGGGTCAGTTTGGCATTGCGATTCTGTTTCTCCAATGCCAAAAAAGAAGAAGTCAGGGCCCTGATTTATTTCTACATTTTAACACGGGCGATAATTAAAGTTCCTGTTTTAGAAGGCCGAGCAGATAGTGCAGACGAGGCTCGGTCAAGTGTGTAGGGATGGTAAAAACACACAGGCTCAGGCAGAGAAGGAGGGGCGGCGTGCCAGCAGTGTCATAGGCGAAGGTTTGGGCCCTCAGGAATGAGACGGTGTCGGTGACTCGGCCTCCCTCCACGTTACGCTGCTATGCAATCCCTCTGGGACGGGTTTACTAGAAGATGTTGGCTCAGCTGACAACTGCAAAGAGTGAGAGAGAGTGAGAGAGATTACATTTACACACACACACACACGGCAGCACCTGTTAAACTCTCAGAGTGTGCACACACACTGTATCTAAAACACGCAGACAAGCACATTTCCTCGCCGTTGTGCAAGAAGCAGCTCGGCGAGGGAAACTCAACTTCTAGTGCAAAACTTTCACTTCGCGGCCTGGGTGTGTCTGGGGAGATGATACAACCTCACACACACACACACGGCAGCCGCAAGGGCCACGAGGGAACTCGAGCGGAGCGTGTAAGGGATAGCGAGGGAGCGAGGTCGCCATTGACTGAAGACTGGGTGACTTAAATTAGGCCTGAATGTAGCCAGCCAGCGTGACTTGAGTTGTGTCCTGTGACCAATCTGGCGAGGGGCTGAAATGGAAACGGTGTGTGTGTGTACTGTTCAGTCACAAAAACTGTACACACACAAGTGATAATTCCTGCCAAAATCCAGCCCAGGCCTCTCGTTGTTCCGGGAGCGAGCGAGACGAGTCGGAGTTACTCGGCAACAGTGTTCTCAGGGTTACATAAGGCAGTAATCATTAGCTTCAGATAACAGGGCCGTGTTTTATGACCCCTGCTGCCTGTCGCTCTGTCGGGTTATCATGTCCTCAGCTTTAATCACTTCAGATGACGTGAAACCAAACAGGTGACCGTCACAGAGTCTGACATTTACACATCACCAGCTGCGGGCCGTCTGGTTCCTGTTTTGCTCAACTCGCTCTCCCAGGACCCCCCCTACCACCTCCCCTCTTTTAACCCCATTACTTCACACGGCGTTTATTGGCGTTTAAGAGCCCCGCGGCGTTTGATGGCTCAATCGTTGTATTGTACATTTCCACTACTGTTACAGCTTTGTTCTATTTATTCGTCGTCTACTTCCTACTACTTCCTCTTGGCTCCTGCCGTACACCTGACTGTTGGGGGAGAGGAGATCACGCTGAGTTACATCACCTGCTTATCTTCTCTGAGAGGGAACTGTCGCTATGCGGCCCAGCCAAACCATTTGAGACATTGTATGCAATATTGATCCGTACAAAATAAATCCTGCTTGAATACTTCCTGCCATGAGTAATCACAGCTACAGGGACAGTGAGTGACTATTCAGACCAAAGACCGTTTGAAGTGTTCACATACTGTATTTACTATGGCAACGTGTGTCTAAGGTCTTTCCCCAAGGAACCACAAACAAATAGACGTTTGTTATTGGATGTGATTTAACCTCCTGGAGAGTAAAGTCGTTATCTTTAACTGAGTTTGGTGTCTGCAGACAGACAGAAGTACAGATGTGACATACAGACTCTCAGGTACACAGTTATAAAGTGATCATACAAGAGGCTACAATCAGATGTCATTTTCTAGGTTCGATTGTTGTTGTTGTTGTTGTTGTTGTTGTCTCATTTGTTAATGCATCTCAAACAATCCCCATTTAAATCCAGAGATCAAAACTCTTCCACTGTGTGTGGTTTAGTCTTGAATGACAGCCACAGTCTGAACAAACCAACGTACAGTATCTTCTACCGCGCTGTCACACTATTTCGCAATAGTTACAGACGGAACAGATGAAACTACTCTGTGTTATCGATGACATCACAGGGCAGTTTGGGACGAGGCGAGCCAGGATTGCTCAATAACTCAAATCTTTAAAACTTCACGATGATTTCAAGCGGTTTGGCGGAATAGATATTTTTTTGCACGCAGTATAATGTCGTTGTTATTGAAGACGGGGCGACACGAATCCGCGTATTTAACGAGTCTGATAGACATTTGGCACCGAGCTTTAATCTGTGACTCATCCTCCTCCTCCTCAACTCTGCGAGCAACAAACGGCGGAACCAAAGAGAACCAGGGCTCCCACACACACACAAACACGCACACACACACACGGATTTACGCGCAATCTAACCGACAACCAACTCGCACAAAGGACACTCGGAGTATTTCTGCGATTGTTTAGATGAAAACAACCCCGAAGCAGAGCAAAGCGGCAACGCGGCGAAGTTAGCCGAGCGCCGCTGGAAAACGACGCCGATTCAAGTGTGTGATTTACGGGTTCACACGAACTCAAATCGAACAAGTGCGGATGTCAGAAATAACAAGTTAAACGTCTCGGACTCGGAGCTGACAGCCCAACAGCCAAACAGCCTCCTAATAATAGACAGAAGCGGAGCAGCTTTGAGCCGCACAGATGCTAACAAAGCCCGGAGCTGAACGGAAGCCAGTCCGGCAGACACGGTCGCGTTTCAGCTCGTTTAAATCGATTTCGACGTGTTAAATATGTAATAACAGAAACTCACGTAGTGTAGTTGATTCCTCGCTTACCGAGCAGTGCGCCACATAGGGAGGAGGAGGAGGGAGGAGGAGGAGGAAGAGGAGGAGGAGGAGGGGGCAAAGCTGGAACTCACCATGACTAAGCATTGTGCCGTCCTCCCTTTGCCTTCACAATAAGAGCCCGCCCACGCTACGCCCGTTGACGCGCAGAGGCGAGAGACGCGCTCGGCTTTTATTGCGAAGAGACGCTTCAGAGCAAAGGGAAAAGCGAGGCCAGTTCCTTGGCGAGGTGCCAACGGGCTGTAGCTTCAACGTCAATCAAACGTGTTCCCAAATAACAGCAATACTGACAACAGGATCGATATGACTGACGGGAACACCGCGGCTGTGTCGTAATAAGATGATAACAGTGTTGCACAAATGTTACGCGAAATAAGCCAGAGTTTTCAAGTGTCTGAGAAAATCTAAAGCAAGGAAGTAAAATGATCTAATAACGTAACAAGGTTGACAAAAGTTGAAATCCTGATAATAAATCGCGAAATATACATATTCTTAAACTATCCACCATGTTAAAAAGCACACAGTCATTGATTATCCCCCTCTCTATTCTTAAATACATAATGCTTCCTCTCACCTTATTTTCCAAATGTCCCACAGCCAGCTTTACACACTCATGTCTGCAAGTTGCACCTTGTCTCGCACTGATACACACCACGGTCCCCACCAGGCACAGAGCAGAACGACTCGGGTCATCAAAACGTTTCTTCACCTTTTCTGCTTGGTCATTATGACACAGTTAAGATTGCAAAATATGTGTACTTTTCCGTTACACCAGTCTGTTCAGCTGACTGGGAGAGTGTGTTTGCTCCATTCACCTGCTGACAGACCAGTAACTCCCCACCCCCTCCCCTAAAAAAAATATGTAATTCAGGTCAATTCAGAATACTGTATACGTGCATTTTAATTATGACCACTAGATGGCGCCAAAAGCCAACAGTGAGATTGCAAAGATGGACACTTAAAAACTTGAAAAGCCCATACCTTGGACAAGGAAGGAGCTAGAGAGCTAAAATTACAGACACAGCATCCAGGCTGCAAAGGCATCAATTTGAGTGAATTTGGGGCAAATTGGGGAATATTGTCAAAATTCAGAAAGAGTTGACCCCACGGTCATCGTTTTGTAAAACTAGAGAAAACTTGAAAAGCCCATATCTTGGACATGGAAGGAGTGAGAGAGCTGACATTTCAGACACAGCATCCAGGCTACAATGGCATCAATTGGTGTAAATTTGGGGCAAATCTGAGAATATTGAAAAAATCCTGAAAAAGTTGATCGTCATCGTTTTGTAAAACTAGTGAAAACTTGAAATGCCCATATCATGGACATGGAAGGAGATAGAGAGCTACAATTTCAGACACAGCATCAAGGCTGTGATGGCATCAATTTGTGTGAATTTGGGGCAAATTGGGGAATATTGACAAAATTCGGAATTGGATTCAATCACATCATCTAGATGTGGTTCTGTTGAATTCATATATTGGTAAATCTGATTTTTGAAAGAGCCAGTGCCTCCCCAGCCACAAATCTCACCGCGTACCTCACTGCACGTCATTGAATATTTAGAATTGAATGCACAATAACAGGAAAGCTATGTTTATACATGGCACTAGGCCCAGTTTGATAAAAAACACAATTTTATACAATAAATGTATTAAGTAGGGGGTCCCTGCTGCATCGCTCAGTCAGTTTGGGGGTCCTTGGCCTGAAAAACGTTCAAGACCCCTAATTTAAATAATTTCCTGAAGTAATAATTCTTTATTTATGTGTTAGCTTTATGTTGATGCATATTTTGGTTTCATGGCTTTTTAAATTCATCAACATCAGTTTCTAAATCCTTTTTCTACCAAGTTTATATTCAACTTTGAATTGAACTTTGCGTTTGCCAAATGATGTGTTTTGGGTTCAATAAAATGAGAACTTGCTTTTGTCTAACATTACTATCATTTTGCGAACTTCTTGCTTTTTTATTGTACTTTTTTCTCAAAGGCATCTAAAACAATATCACTCCTGCTTATTGGCATATTAACTGCCAACATCCTGTGGTTTCCATGACAATACACTCAAATTTTGTTATAGATGGTTTGCCACCATAAAAATTCTAATTAAGTTTATAACGTTTATCTAAGGTTATATGTAAATTCCTTTACTGAATAGATATTCAATTATTATTACCGTTGCATGAGACAGACATGGAGGCTCCACAGAACAAGCCAGAGACAGAGAGAGAAGGAGAGAAGGAGCTTATGGAGGAGAGGGCAAGATCACAACAGAGGAAGGTCACCTTAGCCCTCCACAGCCCAGAGAGAGTTCTCCGGCTGCAAGGCAGGAACATGATGTCATCCAAGATTGACACTATGCTGAAAGATGAGGCCGCAAAGAAGAAGAAGTCAAGGATTAAGTTTCCTCGGCATGTCTCAAGAAGGACAGGGAGAAAACCGAGGCGAAGCTGTCAGAGGAAATGGACAAGGAGGTGGAGATGGAGGAGAGGATTAAGACGGAGATGAAGGTGGGGCAGCAGAAGGAGGACCGTAAACCAGTTCATGCTGAGTCCCTCAGGGCTTATGAAACTGAACAGTCATAGTCACAAGACATCATATAAATATGATGAGTCTTACATAAATGTTAGCTTGTAATGAGCAAATACTTCCATTCCAGATCCAGGGGGACTAGGTGAGGTTACCTGTGAGTCATCACTACTGACCCTACTAAATCTGTGACTTTAAAGCTGTTTGTATGCCGCTTCAAGGATCAGTTGAATCATCCTTATAAAGACTATACTTCCATGGAATGAATCACGCATACATGATGATTACTACTCTGGGTTTTCCCAGAGCCACATGTTTCCCTGGCAGCAGTGAAGCTGTTCCCCCGGCGATCAGAACAGATGCCTTCCTGCCTCTCCCCGTCTACTTGGTTGGATGATTTGAGGAGTTCAGGAAGGAAGACGGTTAAAAGAATTCTCTCCCCTGTTCACCTCTGTCAGCACGCAAGCACTGCTGGATACAGCAACATCTGGACAGACGCCTGCAAATGCCATCAGAACTCGTCCCAGTCTCATGTGGTGTGTTACCGTAGATAAAAATGTCTATGGGTCACAGAGGGTTAAATAAAAAGTGAAACAACTCTATATTACATACCTGTGCTTTGTCAGTCTGCCTGCTTGCCTGAACATTACCTTTGGCTTCACGTGTAACCAGAAGTGATCTTACATTATATCACTAACTTGGCTGCTGCGTATGTGTGTGTGCTTTGTTTACACAAAGTAAAAATGATTGTCTATTCCTGTCAGCCTTCAGTTTAGATTCAGAGGCTTTGTTAATGTTTGAGGGATTTGAAAGAGGTCATCAAAGGACATCAGGGTTGCATCTGTGGCTTAGTAAGCAATTCAAGGCTTTTGCTTGCATGCTTGTGATACATGGTGTAGAAAATGTTTAGAGTGAGCGTTAGAGTCGTAACATCGATGTGTTAAATTTCGAATTTAAACAGAGAATTTGAGGCCTTTTCCCAAAAATATTGCTGCAAATGTTGATGCGGATCTGATGGAGTTACAGTGACTGTTACGGAGTCAGGACAGTCTATATCTCCACAGAAACAATCTGTTTCTAACACAATTCCAGCGGTAGTATGTGGATCCAAAGACGAAATAAGGCAGGAAACGGCTTTAGATTTAGGAGACGTCGTTCATTTGTGGAATATTCTTCAGACGGTTTGGAATATTCTGCTCATAGAGGGAAGATTCTTTGCTGTATAAGCAACAAACTTGACATCATTGTTGTTCTGCATGTGTCATCCTCTCCGTTTAACCCACGACCAGCTTGGACAGCAGATCAGAGGGAGACGATGACTGCAGGTTAGTGGAGAAGAGGAGGAAGACAAATTTACAGGTCAGGGTCCAAGTAGAAAAGGTGCACTGGAGCGAGCAGAGCGCCGTCCTGTGTTATGTAGGCCAATGCCATTGCCAGATGTGAGTGAAGGGGGCTGACTTCCTGTGGCTCTCTCTACCATTTCCTTCACACACACACACACGCACACACACACACACACACACACACACACACACACACACACACACACACACACACACACACACACAGCTTCAAAAACCACAAAAGGGCAATGCACACATTCACGCACAAAAGGAGCTGAAAAGCGATTCAAGACAGCATTTTATTGCTTTTATGAAAGGAGTGGTGAAGTATGCTGTCATTTTCTTACAAAATAGGTATAATTTACAATACAGATGATACAAAAGTCTTCAGAGATACAAAAGTACAAAGTTTACAGTACAAAACATTCGGCAAAGTTCACACAGATGGCACAGGAAAACATTCATATGAAACAGCTGCTGTCAAACTCATTTCTTTGGAAGCAAAACATCATAATTGCACTGTGGTGAGTTTGCCCCTGATTTCATGATTTATAAGATTTTGCTCACAAGTGCAGGAACGTTCCCGTCCAGCTAATTAATTGCAAAACATAAATCATGATGAAGTCATGCAACTGCAGGCAATTTGGATACAACAACCAGCGGCAACACGGCAAGGAAAGTGTTTACAGCTGCTAATGTACTAAACTGTCTTTGTTCTGGTTTTCACAGCGACAGTGACATTTGATAGAATCACACATCAGTCACATGAACCCATTTTAATCCTCCTAAACACACTCCACAAATTCTGCACGGAGCGAAACTCTTGTCATCGTCTCTCTCTGTCGTGTTATCGTCTCTCTCTCCTTGTGATCGTTCCAACTGATTTAATCTTACATTGATCATAACAAGCCCGGGCACATCTGGGGCCTTCACGAGCCAGCGATCAACCCTGGATGCCTACGGACACGTCACCAGTCTACCTGTTGTGAATGTTTGGATTTACACCTGATTCAGTCTTTAAGGTCCTGACGCTATTATAGAGTCACGGGGAAAGGTTCAGTCCGGTCGTCATGTTAGTGTGTTCCGTTCAAATGAGTTCAGCCAGAGTTTTACTTCTGCAAATATGGAAGCTGCTTGTTCACATCGGAGCCTCTTCCTCCTCCTGGCATTTTCTTTTGTAATCATCCATCACAATGACGCTCTTTATTCTGGTTATATTGCTGTTACTCCACACCGCTCTGTACTTGTTTAAACAAGATTTGTGTAAACAAGATGCTCCTATAACCTGTAGCTCCACTGGATTCAGTTACCCTCCGATTGTGAGAAAATCAGAACGACTTCCTTTCTACAACAGGTGTGCCAGACACGTATTGCCCCCCCATTTAGTGGGAAACTCATCAACACACACACACGACTCCATCATGCAGTCAGGTTGGGCCCTCAGGACTTGAATAGTTTTGGGTAGAGAGCCTTAATGGGGGATGGGGTGGTGATGACGTTCCCAGAGGAGATGGTGGTCTCCAGGCCTCCCTCCAGCTTCTGGGAGGCCACCTCTGTCTTGCTGAAGCTGCACTCCAGGAACGGCATCCCCAGTTTCTTCACCTGGCCGTCTCTGGTCATCAGACAGGGCCGACACAGCAGCCTGAGGATGGCTCTCCTCATGTCCTTGCTGGTCAGAGTGTAGATGATGGGGTTGAGCAGTGAGTTGATCATGGCCACACCCAGGAAGTAATCGGCCTTGTAGAGGAGGCGGCAGCCGCGTGTGGGGCAGAAAAAATCCAGGAGGAGGAGAAGGAAGAGGGGCAGCCAGCATGCGATGAAGACGCCCAGCACGATGGTGACCGTCTTGAGGAGGGCGATGTACTTCTGGGACTTCCTGGCTAAGCCCTTCCGCAGGCTTCCCGACAGACCCAGCCTCTGCCGCTGTGTGTTGGCGCGGACAATGCCGAAAACCCGGACATAAAGAACCACGATGGCCAGAAGCACGGCGCTGAACACAGACACACAGCAGAGGATGTAGCTCTTGGCATAAAGCGGCAGCACGGTGGAGCATTGGTCCAGTCTGTGCATGCAGTTCCATCCCAGGATGGGTAAGACACCCAGAAACCCCGCCAGGGCCCAGCTCGCACCGATCAGCGCCAGCATCCGGCCCCGCTTCGCCCCGTGGTATGGCCTCATGGTAACCATAGTGACGTGGCGTTCAATGGCGATTGCTAACAGACTAATAACTGAGGCAGCCAGAGTGATGAAGACCCCTCCCTCCCTAAGGAACCACAGCAACGGCGTCAGAGTCATAGTATTGGGTCCAGACATGATGATGTTGGCCATGTAAGCAACCCCGGCCAGCAGGTCGGACAGGGTCAGGTTTCCCAGCAGGTAATACATGGGCAGGTGGAACTTCTTGTTCCGCCAAATGGCAAGGAGAACTACAGCGTTCTCCAGGACGATGAGGAGGCAGACCACCAGGAAGGTGATGCTCTCGGGTTTGAGCCCGTCCTTGTATCTGTCTCCCTCAAGTTTGCCCGTGTAGTTGTAGTGCTGCATGATGACAGAGTTGTCCTGGTACTCCCAGAAGAACTGCAAGCAGCCGTGGGAGGAAGGAGCCGGGGAGGAGGTGAACGTGGGAGCGCTGGGGAAAGAAGTGGAAGGCTCCATGCTTGGTGTCACTTCAGTTAAATTCATCTTGAAGTCGGCGGCTATAAAGTCCTTTTTAGTACCATATCCTCGAGCAGTTAGGCGGTGAAGTATTCATCCAAATGCCGAAGAGGACGCAGGATTACACGAAGCTAATCCAACAGAGTCACTGGATGTTTCCCTTTTTCACCAGAGGATGGCGCTGTTGAGCTCTGCTTGTCTTTGTGAGACTGTCCAGACCCTGCAGAGAGACACAGAGAGATTGATGACACTGAGTTTTACATCTTCGAAATCTTTAAATGAGCCTTTCTCAGATTTGTTTTTGATCTCTTGCACTTTCAAAGAGACTAGAACACATCATCATGAGAGTTTACAGACATGACAGTGATCCATAGGTTTCATAACTGCGTCTGGATCAACTGTGGGGAGAAGAGACGCTCCCCAGAAAAGCCAACGGGTAATAATTACACGAAGAGTCAAGCTGAACAAACGACTGCAAGCGTTGACGTCTCACCCTCGCCGGGCCGAGAAGTGGAACGCAAACGGACCGAATAGCGTCTGAGATTTGATTATATGAAGTTTAAACAAACAGCAATGACCTCATGGTGTCTTTTCAAACAGAGTCATCATTGCGAGTGTGAGGGCCTGAAGGAGCGAGGAGACATTTTTTAATGTCAAACAAAGATTTAGTCTCTGCGATTGTGTTTAAAGTGGATGTCAGTCAAATGAACGTCGTTGGACAGGAGCCATCACAACATGTGTGCTTAATGTGGCACACATGTAGCCCGTTCCACTGTTACAGTATAGATTAGGTGTGTTTGAAGTGCCTCACACACATGCAAATGCGCCTCAAACACCCTCCTTCCAAACACACACATGCAGAATAATCGCAAGTGTTATTTGTGT